>NC_081410.1:666788576-666928576 GCF_030272615.1 Cryptomeria japonica | reverse complement strand
TTTTGTTTCCATAAACACCACCTAGTATGGAGGAAGACTTGCCACCAGAGCTCTCAAATGAGGGGATGAGAGGAAGGTGGAATCCAAGCCGTAAAGGCCAACTTAGGGCACCGATGCCATGCCCAGTGGATAAAAAAAGATGGTTGATGCTTTCATCAGCCTCTTCACACTAAACACGTCTATTCACCAAAAAAACCCTCTTTTGGAGATTATCAATAGTTAGGATCTTCAAAGTAGATCTTGGGGGTATCTTTATAGTTCCACAATGATGACCAATTAAAGGAGGGACGAGGAGAAGGAAACATGATTTTTGAAGTTGGATTTGATAGTGTAATGCCCATCCTTAAAGGGGACCCAAACTAAGTTTTGATAGCCTCCTCTCTAATAAATCTCAGAGTTGAGAATCTTAAGAAGTTTAACAACAACTATTATGAGGGGGGAACAAAATCCTTCGTTGAGAATATCTAGATAGGTGGAAAGGTACCAGGAGCTCAATGGTCAACCAGAAAGGCCCAAACTTTTTCAACTAAAGCATTCTCCACAACTGAGAAAATAGAGTGTAACTCCAAGGGGGAAGTTGAAATCCAAAGGTCTTTCTACAATCTTATGTGCCTCCCATCACCAACTTTCCAAATCAAACCTTTCTGAAGTAGATTGTTTGATTTGATCATGTTGTTCCAAATTTGTGAGCCTCTTGGGAGTTCATCATAGAAAAGGAAGGAAAAGCTATTGCCACCATTAATATATAATTTTCTTGACATCACCTTCCAGTATTATTTTTCTTTGGAGAGTTCTGACCTAGTTTTAGTGATTAAAGTGAGATTAAGGAATTTGGAATCTCTAATGCTAAAAACACCATTTTTCTTACTATAAAAAACCATGTCCCAATCCACCAAATAGATCCTATTCTTAACTTACACACCAGACTAAAGAAATTTCCTTTGAACTTGATCTAGCTTCTTTGCCCAAGCAGCCAAGATATGAAACAAAGATATGAGGTACACTGAGTACTCTAGAGGGAAGATCTAAGCAATTGAATTTTTCCCACATTACTAAGAAGGGCCCCTTTCCAACTGACCAATTTTTTTTGGATTCTCTCAAGAAGGCTAAAAACCATGAGTTTTCAATTTTTCTTGAGGTGAGAGGTAATTATAAATATGAAGTAGGAAGGGAGACAATATAAAATTTCAAGACATAGTAAATATGATTCTAAATAGAAGGAGGAACATTCATACTAATTTGAATCTTTGGAGAAATTTTCAGACCAATCCATTCTCAAATAAAAACTAAAAATAGTAACTTGTATATGCAAGGTTGAGACACCGTTTTCCTAGTAGTAAAATCCTCATCAAGACTTGAAATTATTTTTGAAACCATGATGGATATCTAACATCATTTTTTAAAGGGGTTTCTTACAATTTTAAAAAGAGAAAATTTCATCAACATTTGACACAACTCGAGAACTTTGGAAAGAGACTAACAAAAATATTATCTTTAAAAAATAAAGAGGTTGTGATAGTACTAAATTAGACTTTGACAAGGTTGTGAAAACCTTTTCAAGAGTTGAGAAGGTTGTGATAGCCTCTTTGAAAGCCAATGCAAATTTGGAAATTTTTTTAATTGGCTAACGACTCAACAACTAGATGTATTTTTAGTAAAAAAATCATGATCGAGAGTTGAAAATGATTGAAAGAGATGGAAATGAAAAAAAATAAACTCAAGGCATCAAACAAAAAATTGATATAAAGGTTCTAACAATGTTTTCATTCCTCCATTTTTAAGGGATAACTTCAAAAAAACTCCAAATTAATATCATTATCAATATGACTTAATCCAATTAGTTGGAGAATTATCAAAGGTGAGAAGCTGTCAACAATCAACATTAGATGAAGAAGATGAAAATGAGAAAGTCCTGAAGAAAAACATAGCCAAGAAAATCAAACATAGGCTACCGCCAAACTCCAACATTAATTTTTTGATTGCAAATGGAGACACACACAGATTTGATTGCAAATGGAAACACACACATACAAACACACACATGACTGACTGACTTAATGAATGATCCCAAAATGGGTTTTTAATGGTTCATTTCATTGGAAGAAAATTGTTGATAAAGACTTAACAAGATAATTAAACATTACGATGCATAATTTTCAAAGGCTTAAGGATACATCATGGAAGATGACTTCTTGAAATGAATAAGGTAGCAAAGTTAAGTTACATTTCCTTGCATATTTAAGAAATCAATCCCCCAAATTTCCCAATACACACACACACATACACACACATGACTGACTGAATGAATGATCCCAAATGGGTTTTAATGGTTCATTTCATTGGAAGAAAGTTGTTGATAAAGACTTGACAAGATAATTAAACATTATGATGCATCATTTTCAAAGGCTTAAGGATACATCATGTAAGATTACTTCTTGAAATGAATCATGTAGCAAAGTTAAGTTATATTTCCAACTAGTGATAAATCATCACACAAACTAGGAAACCAGTTGGAACACACATACCCATTGAGTGTTGACCGCATCAAACTCACAGACCGACTCACTTCAAATCATACTAGGTGATTGTCTCCATGCACCTCCTTGGCTCTCTCCGCTGCATCTTGAAACTGGTAATAGTGGAACTAACCAAAACTGATTGTCTTAACTGCATATACCAGTTGACTACATATACTAGTTTAGACATCTTCATACCGGTTAGACTTCTTTATACATATGATACTGGTTAACGATACATATGACTTGATAGTAGTACCAGTTTAACCTTAACTAAGATGACTATCAAAATCAAACATATGTGTGCCATCAATGACAACACATGAAGTCATCAAATACAAAAAATCATCATCATGCCAACATTCTCCCCCTTTGGCATTGATGGTAACACTTAGGAAAAATTTGACAACTAATTGTGCTTACAAAAATGTACTAACTCCCCCTTAACAGTACATACAAAATTTTGACTCTTAAACTAATTCTACTCCCACTTTAACAACAATGCCAAACAAAAAAGTAAAATACATACTTTACATCAAAATTTGTCATAAAAAACTACATATATATAGATAAAAGAGTTTTGAAGTCTTTACAATGCAATTTTCAAGAAAATATAACTAAAATGAAACTTCAACTATTTAAGGTCATGATCCCATGTTTCTAATAGTGTCTCAGTGATCTCAACATGTGTCAAAATCTATGCACCAAATTCTTCCATAGCATCAATAGTGCTCATCTCCGGGGTAGCCAAAATTGTTTCAAAATCCTTATATGCTCTTTGTAAGATTTCAACATTTGGAATTAACTGACTCCTCAGCTCCTTCAAGGATCTTATCCACTTCACCTATTCAAAATTATAAACTTCTAATAGGTATTGTAAGGCATCAACAAATTTACCAAAATTTAAAGCGAAATCCTGTACCGGTAGGTAATCATCACTTATCCTCTCAAGTTCCTTCTTTGTATCTTCTTTCTTTTCCTTTAAGTTAGAATAAAATAATGAAACTTTAGATATAGTGGCCAAAATCTTACCGCTACTTTCTATACCACTTTTTAACAAATCTTTGTTCACTGTTAAAGAAATCTTGCCTTTATCAATTTCTAAAATCAATTGCTCTCCCCTTTTCTTTCTATAATCTTTTTCTGCTAAGGCATAAGCTGACTCTTCAAGTGATTTTAGTTTTTCACTGGCATCAACAACTAACTGTCCAAGCTTGCAATAGGGGTGGATAGATTATCTATATCAGACTCTAGTAGGAAACTTGACAAAATGTCAACAACAATTTGAATGGTCTCTACTTCTCATTTCTTCTCTTTCAACCTCTTCTTTTGTGCTCAAGGTTGCATAGCAGTAGCAATCTCCATTAATTTAGAGGAACTCAAATTGTCCATTGCTATAAGACCTTTAATGCTGAGTGAGTCATCATCATCATCATCAGCTATTGTTTTCTCCTTCTTCTCTGTTTTCTTCTCTTCATCATTTATCTCTTCTACCTTCTTCTTTGGTTTCTCTTTCCTTGTATCTGTCTATTCCTCCTGTGTTGGTGTATTGACCAGTGGCAGTTGACTCTCAACATTATGTTATTTTTCTAGTGGTAGTTTCATATCCACACTTTGTTTAGTAGTCGGTGCTTCCTCTTCTTTATGTTCTTCGACCTTCTCTAGTACCTGATCTTTTTCTTTAATCGGTTCATTATAGGTACTGGTTGTATCAACAGTATCGTGAGGATCTTCAGTTTCATCCACAAAGAATATGACAAGTGGTGAAATAGTGTAACCTTTATCCTTGACAAGGTAGACTACATCCGGTGTAATAATTTCTTCTGTGTCTAGCTCTAGGGGAGCTCCAATACCAGTCTGATCAGGATTATTGAGATAGTTCTTCAACTAATCATTCATTCCCTGAATAGATTTAGCTACCCGATGAGTATCATCTTCAACTTCCTGAATTTTTCCTTCCAATAGTTTCATCCTCCTTGATCTTGTATGAAATTTCCCTCATGCTTAAAAAGCATTTCTAATAATTATTTATGAGAAAATTCAAGTTAATATTGATCAAAAATTCTATCAATAATCTCTTGTTCCTGATAAATAATCAACTTCCATTTATTTTGAAAAATTAAATTCAAATAATTAGAAATTTATTTATGAATCTCATGTGGTAACTGGTTATATTGACATAGGTAATTGATTACCTCTTGTATCACTTCTTATTTTTGAACTTCATCAAAAGAATCAAAATATTATTTTACATTACTAAATTGCTTTCTCCTTAATGTTTTTAGAGTCCACTCAAAATGACTCATTGGTTTGAAAGATGTAATATCAATAGAAATATTTTGCTTGGGGATTTCCCCTACTGATTTAGATTTCTTACCAGTTGCCTTCAACTTCTTCTTTTCTTCCTCGGACTCAGTATCCTTGGTTTCTTCTTGTAGGATGAGATGTCTACCTCTCTTTCTAGTGGTAGTCTGCTTCTTTTTATACACCTAAAGTGTCGGTTCCTTCTTGATTTGAACACTTCTTGTTACTCTAGTATCGGTTAACGTAGAAGCTGGTTGATCATTTTCTTCTTTTCCCCTTTCACACTACTAGGTTGTGCCGATGCAATCCTTTCTTGATAAGTACCAAGTCTCTTCTTCTTTGTGTCCTTAGGAGATGTCAAAAAAGGTTGTTGGCACAATCGATCAACAAGTCATAACTGACTTCATAGATCATTTGCTCCATTTCTTCTTCTCTTGGTTCAACGACCTCCATAAGGAAAAAATCGGTGGTCATGGTGAAACATATATCATTTTCAAAGTGTTTCACCACTTCATCTGATAACCTTAGTCTCATACTCATCTTCTTCTGGAACTCATTGAAATACTTGTTCATAGCAACTAGAAATGTGTTCTTTACAACCTTTATACTATTCTTAATCTAGGTTGAAAGAGGTGTATCATTTGACCATTGTATATCCCCAATACATGGAATAAAATTAGGGAAATAGAAAAACAAACCGATCAAAAGTTGTCCAAACTTGAACTTTTGATTGTTGTCCTTCTTGATTGATTCCAAATTCAACATTAGATGACTTCGCATAGCCTCACACAAATCATAATCTGCATTTTCCTTAATCATTTGGTAGGCGCATGCGTAAAGCAGCCGATGACAAACTATTCATTCTGCTAGAATGAAATATCCGGTAACCAATAATCAATGTAGCATATCTGACTGCTTCATCTTGAATGTTGCTAACAAACATGGCACGACCGTCAAGTGGTCTTCTTCAATTCAATGATAGTCTTCTACGGGATTTTCCTCAATTTAGGAACTTTGCCGATTTGGCAGAAACCGGTCATAGCATGAATAGCCTCCTTGGTAATAGTGTGTGACCTATCTAGGTACATGTTCCCTCCATGGACGCGATTGAGGATAATCTCGACATGTTCTTCCTTGAAATCTTCAATAAAATAGACCGCATTATGAAAACCTTTCTCATAAACCCTAATGTACTCGGGTTCGATTTTCCCATTCTTTTCGCACACATATTTCAACTGGGAATAGATTACCAAAGATCCTAAATCTTCTATCTTACAATCTATGTAACTGGATAAATCACCCTTAATCAAAACTCCCTGGGGTACATGTGATAATGCGTTGTACAACTCTATCTTGTTTGAATCCATTGATTCAGTAGCTTCAACAGTGATAAAAAGACTCTTTGACCATGCAGAAGATGATGATGCCATTTTAAATAATTTTGATTTGAGAGAGAAGATCGACCAAATACCTTGTTTCCTTCGCGTTGCTAGGATTTTCAGCTTCTCTCTTGCTTGCACACTCGATTCGCCTTTCTTAGCTTCAAATTTGATTCAACTTCTCAGTCCGTAGCACAAATCCAATCACAATCTGCTAAGAGTGCTTTGTTTCGCTCTGCAAGTGGTCACAAACTCCTCTTCGAATGCAAATAGGGCAAAAATGACTTAGCGAAGCTGATTTTTATTAACTTTACTGACTATATTTATTACACTACCCATAGGGTGAAAAACCCTAATTACCACTTAACAAACTCGCATTTATCTTTAGGTATTCTAATCGATTGATAATACTATAGAAAACTGATAGATAAAAATATCAAAAACTCTTTTAACTCAAAATCCATAATTTCTTCAAGGGGTCTAGAAATAGATTTACCGATATGCTCCCCCTAGGCTTATTAAAAAACTCTGTTTGCTCCATATATGCATTCAACTGATCTATGTCCATACATATTGCATGTATAACAATTTAACCTTCAAAACTTCTAGGTACATACCGAATATTAGGCGCATAACCAATATTAGCATTAGATGTGCTTCTACAAACATTAGCAGTATGTCTTGGTTTATGATAGTTAAAGAAAACAAGATTGTAATCTTTCTTATCGGTAGGCTTCTGAGTCTTAGGAGCAGTTTTAGCTTTATGCATGTCGCTCTTGGTACCAGAAGAATCACCCTTCTCAGATGTATTGAATTATAACACAGATGTATCACCTTTCATCCTCTGAGATTGGATCTGTTCATCCAACATAGAGGAGCTCTTGTTGAATTTGTCAAGCTTCTCATTGGCTTCTATAAGCTCTTTAGTAAGTTCTTCATTGTTCTTCATAAGAGTCTCTCTAAGAGACATTACTATTTCAAGATTTGCTTTTAATGCCTCTTTTTCTTCTTTCTCCTCATGCCAGTGTTCATACAAATTTTCCATCTCCTGCTTGACCTTATGGATTCATGATCTCTCTTTGCTCAAGTCTTCAACTACCCTCCTAGCTTCAAGTTCTCTCCTTAGGTTAAGTTTCTCACCATTCAGTTTCTCCACTTCTTCAACCAGTGCATCAATGTTCGCCTGATCTAAAGAGTTGTTGTCAGAGATCTTTAATAATTGCTCGGTCAAATCTTTCCTTTTTGCTTGTGAAGCCTTAAATCTACCTCACAGGTTTCTAGCTCATTTGTAGTTTCATCAAGTTCTCTAGCCATCTCTCTATAAATCATATCCTTCATAATGTCTTTAGGGTTCCCTTCCAAGCGATTAAACCTCAAGGAAGTCAGGCTCAGTTACCAATTGATAAACTTATAAAGCACTGGGAGGGGGGGTGAATCAATGAAAGCAAAAACAATAACACTTTAACTGCAGACCGATAAAAACATTTAACCAGTTTACTAATGAATTCACATGTAATCCAAAGTGTTATAAAAACATTCACCACAATCAAAACATTCACCATAACACAAATATTTATACGTGGAAAACCCAACTGGGAAAAGCCACGGTGAGATAGAACTCACAAGTTAACTATCTGTAGAATAGGTAACTGACTAGTTAAGGTCTACAAATTCTTTGTTAGGACCAAATCCTATTAAAGATCCCAAGCCTTGTTAGGAGCTATACCTAGTTAAAGGTAACCTTAGCGAAAGATTTAGATCCAAGTTAATGAATCACCTTGTTAGAGCTTATCCAGTTAGGAGATTTAATTGTTGTAGTGATTAGAAAAAAATAGGTGGTATGATCTAAGAATAACACATTCTGCTTGTTTATATTTTCATTTTCAAACAATAATATAAATTATTCTATTTATATATCAAATTACAACTAATACGTAATTCCCCGAAATTCTCGCTCTTCGCTTTCCATGAAGTTGAGTGTTTTATCGTTGACTACAACGACTGACTAATGCATTTACATTTACATTTACATTAAGATTTAGTTGACTGGAAAACCACTATAAGTTTAATCGTCAACTTAGCTTTTCTTAATGGCGATTGTCTTTAAAAAATTTCGTCCATCCTAAATGTGAACAAATACTCTCTTCCTAAAACATTTAATTTGGAAAAGCCTAAATACAGTTTTCCGTCTATTAAATTTGAAGCATTGGCAGATTAGACGGTTGTCGGGAAGAAACAGACCACAGGAGAAACAGATGGTGACGGATACTTCGAATTTTAAATATCGTCCCGTCCACGACGGCTTCCGTTTCTCTCCCGTTTTGTATGGTCACACGTATGAAATAAATGTCTTTTTTTGTCTTAGTGAGTACGGCGTGCTATTTTTTCGGATGGTTAGCTGACTCTGTTTGCGTGCATTCCAAACTCTTTAGTACGAATTTGCAGCTTACATGTTGCTGAACTCCTCCTAAATTGAAGTGACGTTTCGGAGAAATTTCCAACTTAGCATTTAGTTCCATTGTATTTTAACGCTAGAGAGAGGTTCGTTCCATACGCAACACTTACGCGATGGGGGAAATCAAAAGTTCTGCTTATGACTGTTTTCTGTTTTTGCAGTGTTTATTCAACTGAAAAGTCATCGTGCTGCAGCGGAGGGTGGAGATACTGTTTCTTTGGGCGTCTTCATTACCGGAAATCAGACAATAATTTCAAGGAATGGCACATTTGAATTGGGATTCTTCAGCCCAAATGGAACCTATAACTGGTATATCGGCATCTGGTATGCTAATATGACAGAGAAGACGATCGTTTGGGTGGCTAACAGGGAGAAACCCGCGAGAAACAGATCTGGCGTTTTGAAGCTGTCAAAAGAAGGTGATCTGGAACTGTTCGATGCAGAGGGCGCATCCCTTTGGTCGGCCGACATATCGAACAAGGCCTCCCGAGCTGTGATATTAGGTTCTGGTAATTTGGTAATGCTCACTGCTCAGTGAGCACAATAAATCTGAAATTGTTTGGCAGAGTTTCGACTATCCTGTTGACACTGTGTTGCCAGGGATGACGTTCGGTCGACAACAAAAGCTAGTCTGTTGGAAAAGTTCAATCGATCCTGCTCCTGGGCTTTTCTCATATCAGCTGGATCCATCTGGGGCCACACAATTCGTGCTAACATGGAACAATTCTGTACGGTACTGGGGTACCGGAACTTGGGACGGCAATGTCTTCAGTCAAGTTGCAGAAATGAAAAACACATCCTTCTACAATATCAGCGTTGAAAACACTAACTCTGGTTTGTATGTCACTTATACATCTATCCAGGAAGTTCGTTTCGTCCTAGTTAATTCTGGAGAAATAGAGCAATATGCTCAGCTCGATGACGGTAAATGGAGCATGTTCTGGTCGCAACCAAGAGATCAATGCGCCGTATATGGTTTGTGTGGCGCTTACGGAAGCTGCAACTCCAACAATATTCAGTTCTGCAGCTGCGTGGAAGGTTTCACCCCCACAGACACCCACGCCTGGGATACGGGAGAGTCGTGGTCCAGTGGCTGTGTTCGGCAGAGCCCCTTAAACTGCGATGCCAAAAAGGGCAGCACGGACGGATTCCTGGAGACGAGCGTCACGTTGCCTGATGTTGGTTCGTCTTCCTCATACCCTGCAACCTCAAAAAAAGATTGCCAGAAAGCCTGCCTCCTCAATTGCTCGTGCACTGAGTTTACATTCAATCCGTCTTCAGGACTCTGCCAAATCTGGTACGGAGATTTGTTAAACATGCGTAACTCTCTTCCGTCAAAAAGCAATTCTAATGTTTATATTCGAGTAGGTGCCTCTGCACTTCCAACGACTGATCCACCATACTTCCCAAAACGCATAATCACATTTAGTGTTGGTGCTCTGGCGGTTGCATTGGCTATCTTTTCAGTTTTAATGTGGCGGAGGCATTGGCTACGATCAATGGAAAGGCTTGCAGATTCCTCGAACTCTTTTCTTAGAATGTTTAGCTACATGGAGTTGAAGATTGCAACTAGGAATTTCAGGTCTAAGCTGGGGAGCGGAGGATTCGGCACAGTTGTTGCAGTAAAGAAGATGGAGGATTCAAGACAAGATGAGAAGCAATTCCGAGCAGAAGTCAGTTCTCTTGGAAACTTACAACATGCAAATTTGATCAGGCTTCGAGGGTTTTGTGCAGAAGGATCGAGAAGGTTTCTGATTTATGATTACATGCCCAACGGCTCTCTAAATTCCTTAGTCTTCACAACTAATTCCAAAAGTAAACAGAAGGTACTCGACTGGAAGAAGCGATTTGAGATCGCGTTAGGTACCGCAAGAGGATTACTTTATCTCCACGAGGAATGCAGAGATTGCATCATTCACTGCGATGTGAAGCCGGAAAATATTCTTCTGGACAATAATTTTTCACCCAAGTTGGCTGATTTTGGGTTTGCAAAGCTTTTGGGTAGAAATTTTAGCCGCGTCCTGACCACAACAAGAGGAACGAGAGGGTACTTGGCTCCAGAGTGGATCTCCGGTCTTCCCATCACTCCCAAGGTTGATGTATACAGTTTTGGTATGACGCTCTTGGAAATCATTTCCGGCCCTCCGGGCGAAGAAATCTTGATTTAAGTGTGCAAGATTCCAGTCAGTATTACTTTCCATCATGGGCTGTAACTCAAATTTACAATGGCAACACAATTAATACTGTAGAGAAGGGTATTGCATAGGATAGAGATCTTGAGGAGGTGAGAAGAGCAAGTATTGTAGGGTTGTTATGCATTGAAAAGGATGAGTAGGTGAGGCCAAGCATGGGTCAAGTGGTGCTAATGCTGGAAGGGAAGATCCAGCCACAAATTCCGCAGACAAGTGCTTTGCACTCATGGACAAGCAAGCAGACCGAAGCAACACTCACAGCGATAGCGAGAACTGATGTTATTATATATAATAGTGTAAGGGCTGATAAAATAGTGTAAGCGTGGCGCCTTTCGGAGGCAGGTTATTTACATGTAAATGAAAATTTAATCATAATTAATATGTTATTTTGGTGGTTACCCACATTAATGAATATTAATGTTTTTGATTAAGTAAAAACAGGTTTTAAGGGACCCGAGCCCTTTACAAGGCAGGTTTTGGAAGGACCTGCAACCCGAACCGAAAGATAAACTTGAAAGTCCACTCAAAGAAACAAGACACAAATGAGATACAACATGGCCAAACCAAGGATGGGGTACATCACAAAAAGGACCCCCAACAAGAACCAGCGAGCTGCAAGAGACTAGTAGCCCCAACCCAACCAGGACGGATCAAGAGTTTGACCTACCCTTATGGGATCGAAGGGTCATATCAAAAGAGGACTGAGATGATTTAGATTTTTTACTTTTAATAGTAATCCATCCCTCCTCAACCCTAGCAGCAGCCTTTTGCCAAGAGGATGGATCCAGAATAGAGGACCTCCCATCACCAGGAGGAACAGAGCCAGCTTCCGGAGAGGCAAGGACAGTAGAAATCAAAGGATCAGACAAAAATCCAGCATCACTCTGGGAAGCAGGAAGGTCATCCACCAAGGAAGAAGATCCAGCAATCTTCAGACGATCATTAGGGATGCCACTAGAAGCATCCCCACACCTCTGAGCACCAGAAATAGAGGCAGCAACTAGAGGCTCGGCCTGAGGAACCTGCGCAACCACCTCGGAAAAGATTTTCTTTTTAATAAAGTAGTGCTCAGAGGAGGCACCTTTCCACCAAGAAGAAAATTTCTTTTTCTTCTTATCTGATTCACACCGTGTAGCAACATGTCCAATCTAGAAGCACTTTCAACATCTAAAGGGGATGCCCTCAAAGTCAAGTGGTTGGACCCAAGATCCCAAATAAGATTTAATTTCTATCTCAACTAGAAGCCCTTTAGAAGCATCAATGTTAACCAATATCCGAGCATAAGTAGAATGATAAATTTGGTAAGATTCCTTATCAATCATTAGGAATTCGCCTAAAGCCTCCCCCACCTCCTCTAGCAGAGAGTCCGTCCATAGATGAAGGGGAAGGTTAAGGAGCCTAACCCAGATAGGAATCTCATTAAAAGAATCAGTAGAAGGATTAAAGCCCAAGAACCAAGGTTTAACCATCAAAACAAATTTGTCCTCCCAGCTGAAAGGATTTGTGCATAAAATTTTTGATCTATCCTCTTCATATTCAAATTTAGCAATGAAAAAACCCTTAGCTGAAGGAAAAATGTTAACTGAACATTTCAAAATCGGTTCCCAGCTTTGGGAAATCCAAGTATGTAGCTGAGGAAGGCTTGGCCAAAAGCCCCGAAACCTACAAATCAAACCATGAGACTCAAACGCAGAGGAGTTGTGGATGATCTCCTAATCAGTATCATCAGACACCCGGAAAGCCAATGGTTTGCAAATAGGAATAGTTAGAGGCCCCAAACTCCAAGCAGCCCGATCTGAACCAGAGGGCGCCGAATGCATCGAATCACTACCCTCCGTATTAGTAACAGGAATCTTGGACTTGCAAGGTGCAGCCACAGTAGCCTCCTCTAGCAAAATGATAGCATGGGAGCCCCCAGGAATCAGAGCAGACCCAACATCCACCCCCGAAGAGGGCAAGGCTCGCAAGGAAGTCACAGAAGAAACCCTTGGACCATTGTCTTTGGCTTGAATAGAAACTTCCATGCCCTTCGCAGCTCCCACAACATCCTTCACCGAGCTCCCCGCAGCAACAATAGGCAAGATGGGAGTCGGCCTTAGGGCTGTGGCGGCGGCAGCGGCTCCAGGTGACATAGCGATTCATAATGAATATTAATGTTAAATTACATTATGAGTTTTAATTTCTATGTTCTAGAGATGCTAGTTTAGCTTAATTTAATTATAGTTGTTTAAGATGGCTTATGTATGTCCTAGAGATACTATCTTAGCTTAATCTTATTATAGTATATATATGCAACACTCTTAAGTAAATTGTCTTACAATAATCAAGACTTTAAATTTAATGAACAATCCTCTCTCAAACTCCTTGTATTTAGGCAATTCTTTTTTGGACATTCTTAGAACAAAAAATCTAACTAATAAAGAATTGCATATGTCATGCAATCATGATACTCTACTTTACCCCACACTACAAAACCTTGTCAATGATTTGAAAGAATTTTCAAAGTTTATGTTGATCTCCCTTTGTTGTATGCAAAAAATATATAATATATCAATTATCCTAAAACTTCTTTCTATTGTCAATCCTTAAACCACAAGATATTTGAGTGTCTATAACCGTTTGGTCTAAAATCAAGCCAACTTTTGATACTTTGCTATAAATTATTAAAGATATGATGAATGAATGATCAATCACAATGAGGTACCAAATTGTTTAAGAAATGTTGATTTGCACAAAAATTTCAAGTCATACTAATTTTTTAGGAGAAAAAATATCTTGAGCAAGTGCATGTTGATAAGGGGCCAAATATGTAGTACCAATGAAAATGTTGGAAAAGGGAGATAATGTATCTTCTAAAGAGGACTTAGATCTACAAAATTTCAAACTTAGATCTACAAAATTTCAAACATGTCTAGTAATAGAAGCTCTAACATTTTAACTCTAGTTTACATGTTTTTGGATAACTTTTAATTTATTCTTGTGAAAGTCAAATATTTCAAAGAGAGACATTTTTTATTTTTACTTTTATATTTAGATCAGTGGATGTTATTTTGTTGCTTTTATTTTAAATTTTTAACAATAAAAAAATTACACATGTAAGTGAGACGTTAGCAGATTTTACAAATATTATACAAATATATTTTACAAATAAACAAATATTTAATAATTTTTTAATACAAAATTTTGAAAACTCAACAAGCTCAATTTTCTATCAAACATAATTTGGTAACAAATGCTTGAAATTAATTTTTTTAGCATGTCACATGAAGGGTACAAAGTTTTGTCAAACTTTCATCTTTAAAAAGCCTAATATAGATTGAAAAATATATATCTTTGTAATGATAATTTAATTATTATATTTATAAAATCATAAGAGCATTGAAATAAGCTATTTTCATATTTTTCAAGTTAGATGAATGATAAGCTACATAAATTTTAGGACAAACTTTGAGAGACTTCGATTGACCACATTATGTCGATAGGTTGCAAAATAAATAAGTAGGCAAATGAGTGTAGATAAAATGTGTGTAGAATCACAATGCCTCTTTCCTTGGCTTTTAAATTTTAAATTTACAAATAAAAAGTCCTTGTTCATTTCACACCTATTATTATTCACATTGGGATCATTCTAAAGCATCTTATGAAAAATATTCTAAATTACTCTATAATTTTACCCAACCCAATATCAAACAAAAATAAGATTTTCACAAAGTTACCTATAACATTTATTTTATTTAATGAGACAAAGGAATCCAATTGGTATAATTGATGTCCAAATATATAATATTATGTTGTCTGACTTGGTGACAAGAGGGATTTTATCACATTGTGGGTGGAATTCGATGACGGAGAGTTTGGGCTACAATGTGCCCCTTATATTCCTCTCTAACTCTCTCACCTATCTACCTCCCTCCATCTCTCCCTCCTCTCTACCTCCCTATTCACTCTTTAGGATTATATTTTTTTATGTTTGAAGACCATAATGAAAGTGCATTATAATGTGCCCACACCAACACCATGGTTTATATTAGCCATAATTTTATGTATTATAATGTGATCATATCATTGTCTAACTTCACCATAATGTGATCATGTTATAACATGCTTGCATTATGGTTTCTATGAGGGAAAAGAGTGGGGTAGACACTTTTTGGTTCCCCATCTTCACACACTTTTCTTGAAACATCTTCCCTCAAATTGACGTCATCACTTTTCTGTGAACCAATATTTTCATCACTTGCAAACTCTGAAGCCAATCATTCACATGGTTTTTTGGTGTTTCAACAAAAATGAGAACTTAAAAGCTATTCTGGTGATACTTTTGGGTCACAAACTTACAAAGATGCCTTGAAATGTTCTAATTTTTTCCAAATACTTCATTGAAAGATTTTAATAAAACCTAGTAGACCATATTGAACTTACAAATGGTTGCAAGGGTTCCTATAACTAGTCATTTTGTTGACTTGTTTGTTATGGTGGCCAAACTCCAATTAACCATATCTTATATTATTTTTCTCTAATCTCTACCAAATTAAAAATAGAGATAGACATTGATCCTTGTACATAATGGAATCCTTGCTTGGCTAAATTTATCTCAAAAATTCCTCTAGAGGTAGACTAGGAAAAACCAACTAAACCAAAACTGAGCCCAAATTATATTAAACTAAAAGAGAGCCTATTCTTTTGGGTGGTGTAGGATCACCTATGGTATCAGATGCTCCTACATCATAAAAGTAAAACTATCTAAAATTAGAAGAAAAACAAAATAACACATAAAAGAGTTGATATTTGAGGCTAAGTAATGAAAAATAAAGAATTTATTATAGGGTTGGTCAATCCCTTAAGCTAATAAGTTGACTATTATTCTTAACTTTAGCATCATCAATTTATTTTCTTATCTCTAATATCTAATGCTTGATCTTTTATATTTCGTGTCCCAACTAGTATTATTCCTAGGACCTTGGATATAATATTTTAAAGTGACTAACGAATTTCCCAATTAAAAAGATAAAGCATCCCAATCAAAATCTTAAGATTTACACTAATGCATTTCCCAAACTATTCTAACAATTATGACAATCCTAATAAGGATTTAAGTCGCATTATTACTCTCAATAGTTTTAGAAACATAGGTTCACTGTGAGAACTAAACATACAAGAATCCATTACATAGGTTCACTATGAGAACTAAACATGCAAGAATCCATCATATAGTAGGTTCACTATGATAAATAAACATACAAGAATCCATCACATTATTACTCACTAGTATGTCTACACATGGTAGTTATAGACCCTAGCTTATGATAAATTCTTGTGTGTTTAGTCCTCATAGTGACCCTATGCTTCTAAAACTATTGACAGTAAGGATGTGACTTGATTCCTTAATAGGATTTCCATAATTACTAGAATAGTTTGAGAAATGCATTAGTGTTACCAATGTTAAGATTTTGATTGGGATGCTTTATCTTTTTATTTGAGAAATTTATTTTTTGCAACCAAATGAATATTTTAATCACTTTAAAAATTGTATCCAACATCATAGGAATAATACTAATTAAGACATGAAATGTAGAAGGTTGGGTATTAGATAATGGAGATAAGAAAACAAATTTATGATGCTAAAGTTAAGAATAATAGTCAACTTATTAGCTTAAGGTCTTCACCAACCCTACCATAAATCATTTATTTATAATTAGATTAATCTCAAATATCAACTCTTGTACATGTGTTATCTTGTTTTGTCTTCTAATTTTAGTTAGTTTTACTTTTATGATGTAGGGGCATCCGATTCCATATGTGATCCTACATCACCAAAAAAATAGGATTGCTTTCAATTTTAATGTAATTTTGGGTTGTGTTATAGTTGGTTTTTCCTAGTCTACTTCTAGATGAATGTTTGAGATAAATTTAGTGAAGCAATGATTTCATTATGTAGAAGGCCCAATGACTATCTCTAGTTTTAATTTAGTAGGAATTGGAGAAAAATAATATAAGATAATGTTGATTGGAGTTTGGCCAATATGAGTGGTGTAGCAGCACCCTTTCAAGCTCTCCCTCCTTCTTTTTTTGTTGGTGTTATGCTTCTTATGAAGCCATTGTACATAAAATAATGAGCCATATGCTCATAGGTCCTAGGTAGGGTCCTAGTAGAGATCTTAGGGATCATAAGTCAAGATTGTGATTTTCTTGAAAATGGAGGGTATGTGTGTTTTTGTGGTGTTTAGAGGTCCTTTTTAACATGGTGGTGTCCTTAGGTTGGCCCAATGTGGGTTTAGGAGTCATGAAAAGCAACATTGAGAAAGTTGCTCAAAAGTTGCAAAAGTTGCATGACAACTTTTAAAAGTTGTCAAGCAACTTTTTTTTTTCACCAAGAGGTCAAAATCCTTAGTTTGGCATGGAAAACCCTAAATTTGGCACACCGACTGAGGTATGGGTGGTATAAGATGTTGCAAAGCCTAATTGGATGGGTTGGATGTTAGAGATTTTATGGCCCAAGCAAGAAGAGCTTGACTATGACCGTTTGTTGGTTACCAGTCAGATTGAATGAAGTTACCGAGCAAGTAAATGGATTGAAATCCATGCAAAACTATGTGAAATGTCTTCTATGGTGTAAATAATTTCATTGTAATTTATTAGTTTAGGTTTTTGTTTACCGGTTGAGTGTGTTTGTAAATAGTTTGTAATTTGCAGTCTCACTATCCAGTTTTGGACTGGTTGTGCAAATGAAGTCATAACTCCATTCTCCATTGTGGAATCACCACGAAACCATGGGGAATGGAAGTGAAGACCCTGTACTATAGTCCCATGCAAGCAGGGCCCTTAAAAATGTAGGAAGGCCAAGCAAAGACCCACTCCTAGGTGAGACTGGACAGTGCCCGGTTAGGAGAGGTGAAATTGTAGAGGTCTTGGAGAGCAAGGTTGGTCAGAGGAGAGTGCACCCTTTGGAGGATGTGTAGAGGAGTGTGTGAAGAATCACTAGTGTGAAGGAGGAGCCTCCACCAATCCAAACAAGGTGGCTAAAACACAAAACCTTCACTGTGACCCAGGCAGACCCCATAAACCCTCACAAAAACCCTTGAAAACCTTAAAATCCACCTAGGATAGTGTATGGACACTTGGAGGCCTAAAACCTAGAAAATCCTTGAGTCCTTGCCAAATGAATGGTGGTCCATTTTGGGAGCTAGGGTTGTTTATGCATCATTTGTGAGAGGGAGCCCTAAAAGACCGGGTAGGAGGCCTAATTGGTCCTAATCCTTGTAGCCCTATTTGAAGGCAAAAACCCAAATTTGTGAAATCGGTGAGGGGTTAGAATCTTGAAACCTCTTGGGGGCACATGAATGGGTGGAAAGACCATGAAATAGAACTGTTATAACCTTGCTAAGACCTTGGAAGGTGTGGGGCAAGCCTAGCCCTTATTAGCCATAGTAAGGGGTTTTGAGTCTCATGAGTAGGTGAGACCTTAGGAGCAACATAGCAACTCATAGGTGGGTGGATTGGGAAAGGTAAAGGGATTCCTCAAGAAAAGGAAGTCCTAGAGACCCTAGGGTGTGAGGAGAACACCAAGTGATCCAAGGAAAGGATCCAAGAGCATAGACTAGGCTAGTCTATCCCAAGCACCAACCCATCAAATTGGTATCAGAGCAAGTAAAACACTTGTTGGACTATGTATGTCTCTATATACTGGTGAATCAGTAGGGGAGAGCAGAATGGTCACTAATGCAGAGCTGGCTAGAGAGGTGGAAGAAAAGAAGGAGAAGAATAGACTCCTTGAAGAAGCTATGAGCAAGATAAGGGATAAACTATAGAAAGTGGTGGATCAGAGGACACAAGGACCTTGGGATGAAGACACCAAGGGTAAAGGCAAGAAGACTATAGACATAGATGAAATTATCCCTGAACTAGATCCCTTGTTCAATGAAGAACCTTTTGTGAAGGCTATTAAGACATTGAACAGCAAAGCCTTTGAAGGATTGCCACATTTCAGTGGAAGAATGGACATTGACACTGTTATGGAATGGATTGAGGGCATGGAGAACCACTTTGAGTGTGAAAGAGTGACAGAGGCTCAAAAGGTTAAAGTTGCCAAATCAAGATTAAGGGGAGAAACTTTGACATGGTGGAAGTACCTGCAAGAAGAAAGAGTTAGTATGGGAAAGCTACCTATTGCAAATTGCAAAGCTATGGTGAGTAAGATTAAGGAGAACTACTTGCCAGAGGATTATGAAGTCCAACTTCATAAGAAGAGACAAGGATTGAAGCAGAAGGATCTTGATGTGACCTCCTACACAGAGGAGTTTCAAAAGATATGTCTTAGATCCAAAGTCCAAGAAGATGAATCTATTAAGGTGGCTAGGTATCTAAGCAGCCTAAAGTGGAACATTCAAGAGGAGATAAGCCTATGGAATCCTACTACTGTTCAAAAATGTCATCAAGTTGCTACCAAGGTAGAAGAGAGGAACAAAAGGAAAGGAGACTCCAATAACAGGGGTAGAGGTAGAGGTAGAGATCAAGTGAATCACTGAGGTGGTTATCAAAGCAAGGCAAATGAGCCAAGGAACCAAGGAGAAACCAAGTTGACTGAGCACGGCAGTGAAGCCAATCTCAAAGGAGGACATTCTAGAGGAAGAGGTGCACAAGGTGGTCCAAATAGGGGTAGAGGTACCAGTAGAGGTAACTCCTATTTTGCAACAATGAAGTGTTACAATTGTGGACAATTGGGACACCCAGCATATAGATGCCCTGACAAGCCTACATCATCAAACAATGGAAAGAGGGTTGCATATGCACATGAAGACTCTTCAAGCAGCAAGACACCTGAGGTGGACCATATTGAATCAGAGATTGGAGAAAATCTGATGTTCAATAGGGTCTTGATAAGACAGCCAGAGAAGAATGAACCTAAGCATAGGAGAGCATTGTTTAGGGTGAGGTGCAAGATTCTTGGTAAAGTTTGCAAGGTGATAGTTGATTCAGGCTCAACTAACAATATCATATCAGAAGATGCAGTCAAGAAGTTGAAACTCACAAGGATACCCCACACTAACCCATACAAGGTGACATGGTTGAATCATGAGCAGAGTGTGATAGTCAATGAGCAAACTTGGGTAGAGTTTTCTATTGGAGGATACAAGGATAAGATCCTTTGTGATGTGTTACCTATGGATGCATGTCACTTATTGCTAGGAAGACCCTGGCAATTTGATAGGAAGGTGATCTATGATGGAGAGGAGAACTCCATTTCCTTTAAGAAGGATAGCAAGACCTTCAAGATTCAGTCTTTGACAGAGAATGAGGAGGGAAATTCAAGAACACCAAGTGTTTTATTGGCTACCGGTAAGCAGTTTTTAAACTTTCTACATGAGGAGGAGATAGTGAAGTGTGCCATCTTTGTGAAGCCAAAGGGGGGAGAAGATAAGTTGCAGGTAGAGATACCCAAGGAGGTGAAGCACATGTTGCAAGAGTATAAGGACATAGTAAGTGATGGAGCACCTGCAACACTCTCACCAAGAAGGTCTATAAGTCAACAAATAGACTTTGTTCCCAGTGCATCCTTACCTAACAAGGCTGCATGTAAGCTTACACTTGATCAGAATAAGGAGGTAGCAAGGCAAGTGCAGGAGTTATTGGAACAAGGACTAATTAAGAAGAGCATCAGCCCATGTGCAGTTCTAGTAGTGCTAGCATCAAAAAAAGGAGGTAAGTGGAGACTTTGCACTGACTCAAGAGCAATCAATAGGATTACCATAAGGTATAGGTTTCCTATTCCTAGAATAGAGGATCTAATGGACTGTTTAGGAGGGGCTATGTATTTCACCAAGCTAGACCTTAAAAGTGGTTATCACCAGATAAGAATTAAGGAGGGTGATGAGTGGAAGATTGCTTTTAAAACCACAGAAGGATTGTATGATTGGCTTGTGATGCCATTTGGACTCACCAATGCTCCAAGCACCTTTATGAGGTTGATGAATGAAGTGTTGAAGGATTTCATAGGCAGATTTGTGGTGGTGTACCTAGATGACATTCTCATCTATAGCAAAACCAAAGAGGAGCACCTTGAGCATTTGAGGTTAGTTTTAGAGAGGTTACATGAGGAGAAGCTATCCATCAACCTAGAGAAGTGTGACTTCTTGAAGCAAGAGCTGGTCTACTTAGGATTTGTGGTGTCTAAAGGAACCTTTAAGATGGATCCAAGCAAAGTGGAGGCAATCTTGAATTGGCCTGCACCTAGAATAGGGACTGAGGTTAGAAGTTTGCATGGATTAGCTCAATTCTATAGGAAGTTTGTGAGGAACTTCAGTGGTATATGTGCACCAATCCTTGACACCATCAAAGGAGGCCTTAAAACTAAGTTTAAATGGACTGAGCAGGCTGACAAAGCATTTCAATTGTTGAAACAAGAAGTAGCCACAAAACCTATCCTTCTCCTACCTACGTTTGATAAGATATTCACTTTGGAGTGTGATGTAAGTGGAATTGCAGTAGGTGGTGTGTTGAGTCAAGAGGGAAGACCTGTCGCATTTTTTAGTGAGAAGCTTAATGAAGCAAAGAAGAAGTACTCAACCTATGACCTAGAGTTGTATGCATTAGTGTAGTTACTAAAGAAATGGAGGCATTACCTACTCCCAAAGGAATTTGTAGTGTTCACAGACAACTAGGCATTGAGTTACATTAACAGTCAAGAGAAGCTCAGCAATAGACATCTGAAATGGATGGAATACCTCCAATCCTTCACCTTCACCATCAAGCATAAGAAGGGGCAACTTAATAAGGTGGCAGATGCATTAAGCAGGAAGTTGTTGACGGTTCAAGAACTACAGTTGTAGAGCATAGGCATAGAAGGTTTCAAAGACCTCTATGAAGGATATGAAGACTTCTCATCAGCTTACAAGGTTTGCAAAGAGTTTGAGAACCATTTCCATGGTGAGTATGCAGATTACACTCTCCAAAATGGTCTCTTGTTCAAGGGTAACCAGTTGTGTGTACCTAGAGGATCCATGATGGAGAATCTCATCCAAGCGAAACATAATGGCAATTTAAGTGGACACTTTGGAGTCAGCAAAACCTTGGATTTAGTACAGAGGTACTACTATTGGCCAAAGTTGCCAAGAGATGTAAAGAGGTATGTAGAGCAATGTGGAGTGTGTCAAAGAGCAAAAGGAGGATCGAGTAATGCTGGTCTTTATCAACCATTACCGGTCCCTAACAGACCTTGGGAATGTATAAGCATGGACTTTGTAGTAGGACTTCCCAAGACTAAAACAAGTATGGACAACATCTATGTAGTAGTAGATAGATTTTCCAAGATGAATCATTTCATTCCATGTAAGACTACACATGATGCTAGCTATGTTGCACATCTCTTCTTCAAAGAGATTGTTAGGATTCATTGACTCCCTTTAAGCATTGTTTTAGACAGGGACAGCAAGTTCATGGGTCATTTTTTGCAAACATTATGGAAGAGACTAGGAACTAACTTGTCATTTAGCTTAGCTTACCATACAAAAACAAATGGTCAAATTGAAGTCATCAACAGGGTGTTAGGCAATTTGTTGAGGTGTCTAACTAAGGAATATGGTCAGACATGGGACCTAATCATTCCTCAAGAAGAGTATGCATATAATGATAGTATGAATAGGACCACTGGTAGAAGCCCTTTTGAGGTTGTGTATGGCAGACATCCAAGGGGAGTATGTGAGTTGAGAGACTTTTGTACTTTGGAGATGAAGAGCGGGAAAGCAGAGGACTTCACTCAAACCATCAAGGAAGTTCAAGAGAAAGTTAAGAAGGCCATCCTTGAGTCCACTCAAAAACTGAAGGCCAAAGTGGATGAGAGAAGGAGAGAAGTTCAGTTCAAGGTGGCTGACTATGTGATGGTACATTTGAGCAAAGCCAAGATGCAAAGTTGTAAGCCTACCAAACTGCAGATGAAGAGAGTAGGACCTTGTCAAATTCTAGAAAAATATGGTGAGAACGCCTATAAGGTTAATTTACCTTCAGACTTAGCCATTTCACCAGTCTTTAATGTTGTTGATCTGGTAATGTACAAGAGAGAGATAGCAGGGCAGACTGAGAACCAAGCTAAGGTATTACAAGACTTGGATGTAAATACATTACCTCAAGTGAAGAAGCCTATAGGCGGAGGAGATCTTGGAATAAAGGGTGAAGAAGTCTACTAGACACCAGGTCTACATGGAGCACTTAGTGAAATGGGTAGATCAACCAGTATCTAAAGCTACATGGGTGGAGGAAAGCAGGTTCAAGACACTTGGAATAGACCTAGCTCTCATTTCTTCTTCTTTTTCTTAGTTATGTGCAGAGGGGGAGTATGGTACAGGAGCACCCTTTCAAGCTCTCCCTCCTCCTTTTTTTGTTGGTTTTATGCTTCTTATGAAGCCATTGTACATAAAATAATGAGCCATGTGCTCATAGGTCCTAGGTAGGGTCCTAGTGGAGATCTTAGGGGTCATAAGTCAAGATTGTGATTTTCTTGAAAATGGAGGGTATGTGTGTCTTTGTAGTGTTTAGGGGTCCTTTTTAACATGGTGGTGTCCTTAGGTTGGCCGAATGTGGGTTTAGGAGTCATGAAAAGCAACATTGAGAAAGTTGCTCAAAAGTTGCATGACAACTTTTAAAAGTTGTCAAGCAACTTTTTTTTCACCAAGAGGTCAAAATCCTTAGTTTGGCATGGACAACCCTAAATTTGGCACATCGACCAATTTATGGGTGGTATAAGATGTTGCAAACCCTAATTGGATGGGTTGGATGTCAGAGATTGTACGACCCAAGCAAGAAGAGCTTGACTGTGATTGTTTGTTGGTTACCAGTCAGATTGAATGAAGTTACTGGGAAAGTAAATGGATTGAACTGGATGCAAAACTATGTGAAATGTCTTCTATGGTGTAAATAATTTCATTGTGAGTGATTAGTTTAGGTTTTTGTTTACCAGTTGAGTGTGTTTGTAAATAGTTTGTAATTTGCAGTCTCACTGTCCAGTTTTGGACTGGTTGTGCAAATGAAGTCATAACTCCATTCCCCATTATGGAATCATGATGAAACCATGGGGAATGGAAGTGAAGACCTTGTAATATAGTCCCATGCAAGAAGGGCCTTTAAAAATGCAGGAAGGCCAAGGAAAGACCAACTCCTAGGCGAGACTGGACAGTCCCCGGTTAGGAGAGGTCAAATTGCAGAGGTCTTGGAGAGCAAGGTTGGTTAGAGGAGAGTGCACCCTTTAGAGGAGGTGCAAAGGAGTGTGTGAAGCATCACTAGTGTGAAGGAGGAGCCTCCACCAATGCAAACAAGGTGGCTAAAACACAAAACCTTCACTGTGACCCAGGCAGACCCCAAAAACCCTCACAAAAACCCTTGAAAACCTTAAAATCCACCTAGGATAGTGTACGAACACTTGGAGGCCTAAAACCTAGAAAATCCTTGAGTCCTTGCCAAATAAATGGCAATCCGTTTTGGGATCTAGGCTTGTTTGTGCATCGTTTGTGAGAGGGAGCCCTAAAAGACCGGGTAGGAGGCCTAATTGGTCCTAATCCTTGTAGCCCTATTTGAAGGCAAAAACCCAAATTTGTGAAATCGGTAAGGGGTTAGAATCTTGAAACCTCTTGGGGGAACATGAATGGGTTGAAAGACCATGAAATAGACCTGTTATAACCTTGCTAAGACCTTGGAAGGTGTGGAACAAGCCTAGCCCTTATTAGCCATAGTAAGGGGTTTTGAGTCTCATGAGCAGGTGAGACCTTAGGAGCATCATAGCAACTCATTGGTGGGTGGATTGGGAAAGGTCAGAGGATTCCTCAAGAAAAGGAATTCCTAGAGACCCTAGGGTGTGAGGAGAACACCAGGTGATCCAAGGAAAGGATCCAAGAGCATAGACTAGGCTAGTCTATCCCAAGAACCAACCCATGAATGAGGAATAAGTTAGTAAAATGACTAGTTATAGGAACCCTTGCAACCATTGATATGTTTTGGTTCCTACCTAAACTTTCAATAGGGTCAAGTAGGTTTTATTAAAAGCTTTCAATGAACTATTTGGAAAAAATTAGAACATTTCAAGGCACTTTTTAAAAGTGTGACACAAAAAGTTCATTGGATTACTTTTTAAGTTCTCTTTTTTTGTTAAAATGCCAATAAACACTTTGCAAGTGATGCAAATATTGGTTTAGAGAAAAGTGATGATGTCAAAAAGGGAAAAGATATTTAAGGAAAATTCCATTAAAATGGGGAACAAAAAAGTGGCCACCTCACTTTTTGCCCCCACGGTAACCATAAGGCTTGCAAGCATGTTATAACATGATCACATTATGGTGAAGTTAAACCATGATGTGATTACATTATAATACATAACATTATGGTTTAATACAAACCATAGTGTGAGTGTGGGCACATTATAACATGCATTCACATTATGGTCTTCAACCATAAAAAAATATAACCCTACAGAGTGGATAGGGAGGTAGAGAGGAGGGAGAGATGGAGGGAGGTAGATATGTGGGAGAGAGAGAGGAATATAAGGTGAACACCATAGCCCAAACTCTCCACTATCGAATTCCACCTACAATATGATAAAAACCCTCTATTCACCAAGTGGGACAATATAATATTATACATTTGGACATCAATGATACCAATTGGATTCCTTTGTCACATTAAAGAAAATAAATATTCTAGATAACTTTGTGAAAATCTTATTTTTGTTTGACATTAGGCTAGATAAAATTATTGAGTAATTTAGAAGATTTTTCATAAGATTCTTTAGAATGATCCTGTGAATAATAATAGGTGTGAAATGAACATGGACTTTTAATTTGTAAATTTAAAATTTAAAAGGCAAGGAAAGAGCTATTGTGATTCTACACACATTTTATCTACACTCATTTGCCTACTTATTTGTTTTTCAACTTATTGACATAATATGGTCAATTGAAATCTCTCAAAGTCTGTCCTCAAATTTATGTAGCTTATCATTCATATAGCTTGAAAAAATCAAAATATTTTATTTCAATGCTCTTATGATTTACAAAATAGAATAATTAAATTATCATTGCAAAGTTATATATTTTCCACTCTATAATAATTTTTTTAAAGATGAAAGTTTGAGAACACATTTTACACTTCATGTGACATGTAAAACAAAATTAATTTCAAGCATAGGTTACCAAATTATGCTTGATTGAAAATTGCCTCTTGATTTTTCAAAATTTTGTATTAAATTTGTTTTAAGTATTTGTTTATTTGTAAACAATATTTATAAAATCTACCAATGTCTAATTTAGATATGTACATTTTTTATTGATAAAAATTTAATGTTTTCACAAAAGAAATGTAACAAAATGACATCCACTCATATAAAAAAAAGTAAAATTAAAAAATGTCTCTTTGAAATATGTGGTTTTCACAAGAATAAATTAAAAGTTATCAAAAAACATGTAAAGTATAGTTGAAATATTAAAACTTATATTAATAGATACATGTTTAAGATTTTATATATCTAAGTCCTCTTTAGAAGTTACATTATCTCCTCTTTTAACATTTTCATTGTTGCTACATATTTGGCTCCTCGTCAACTTGCGCCCACTCAAGATATTCTTCCTCCTAAAAAAATAGCATGACTTGAAATTATGTGCAAATAAACACTTAAATAATTTGGTGCCTCATTGTGAATGATCATTCATTCATCATCCTTTTTAATTAATATTAAAGTATAAAAAAGGGCTTGATTTTAGACCAAACCACTAGAGACACTAAATTATCCTATGGTCTAAGGATTTCCAGTAGAAATAAGTTTTAGGATAATTGATGTATGATATTTTTTGCATAAATCAAAGTGAGATCAACTTAAACTCTGAAAATTCTTCAAATCATTGGCAAGGTGTTATATTTGGGGTAAAGTAGAGTTATTAAGATTGTGGCATATGCAATTCTTTATTAGTTAGATATTTTGTTCTAAGAATGCTCAAAAATGAATTGCAAATCATAAGATCTATATCTAAATATAGCTGAGAGAGGATTGTTTGTTAAGTTTAAAGTCTTGATTATCATAAGAAAATTTACTTAAGAATGTTGCATATATATACTATAATAAGATTAAGCTGAACTAACATCTCTAAAACATTAAAAAAAATATATAAACTAAATTAACATTAATACTCGTTAGTGGTTAGGAATCACTTTGGTCTGCTGGTTTCCATAGTGGTGCTCCCCTTGGGCACCCAGTCCAACCACTACGCAGAAGCCAGTGCTATCCACATTGGGCTACACATGGCTAAAAGAGAAGACTTTAGCAAAGTTTGGCTTGAGTCTAACTCGCTAAACACTGTCAATTGCCTGAGTGGATGCATAGATTCTAGCTAGATAATTGCCAACTTGATTAAGGACTGCTAAAATATAATTAATGAGCTGACACATTTCAATATCTCGCACATATACCGAGAAGGCAACAAGGCGACGGATCTACTGGCCAACTTGGCAGTGGGATATGTGGCAACCAACTAGTGGAGTAGTAGGGATGCTTTCCCTAAAAATCTTTGTGATCTGGCACGTAACGATTACTATGCCAATCAATGATCTCTCATCATGACATGACTGAGTTGATGGGGAAATGACTCTTTTTGCTTTTCCCTAATTAAAGATATAGAAATCTCCTTGACGATTGGATTTCCTACCTTATTGTGTGGGTTTTTTGCTACTGTTTGGATATTTTGTGGGTGTGGCCCATTTTTTGGGACTGGTTGGTGCCTTCCTTGGTGAGCCCCATCTCCTACTATTTGGCAACCAGGAGCATAATAGGAGGGGATAAGAATAGACAAGAGCCCTCTACTTGCAAGAAGTGGAAGAAGAACAAAGATGTCTTGCAGGAAGTCACCGGTGGAGGTCTCAACCCCTACTTGGACCAACTTCATGGCCCCTCTCCTCTGCTTATAGAGGCCTTTGTTAACAGATGGAAAAAAGGAAGTCTCAGGGCTTATGGCATCGATTATCAAATTGATGAAACTTTGGTGGCAATGGTCACTGGTCTGGCAACGACTGGTAGAATATTTTACAAGGATAGGAAAACCGGGGAGGAGGACTTGTCGAGTTTCTTTGACAAAGATAAGGAATGCTCTAGAGTCACCAAGATGGCCGATGGCGGTTATAATAGAAAATACCTCATGGCCACCTAGGCTGACATGGTTGAGTTTATAATGAGGTATATTACTCTCGATGGAAGGTATGCAAGCATCTTTTCCTACCATTTCACTATCTTAAATCATTTTAGGCACTGTAAAATCATCTTTGTTCCATTATATTTGGCCTCCTCCCTTGAAAATAGCCTAGAAAAACATTTGGAGAACCTTAACAACCCTGTTCTCCATGAGGGACTTATTGTCCTTATCATGGAATAGGCTAAATCCCTTGAAATTGTGCCCCCTCTTGTTGAGTCTGGCCTGCAGATGGATATCCAGAATGTCTTTGACTCAGAAATGGACTTGGAAGAAAATGGGGTTCCTATTGATGACCCTGATTATGAAACCACAGATAAAGGGGAGATGACGGTCACCCCTGGGATGTTTGGCAGCAAGAACCCTCCCAAATGGGTGACTAGCAAATACAAACCCACCAGCAAACTGATCTCCAAGGCTGAGCCCCTCACAAAAAAGAAAAAGTTGCTGGCTAAGGACCACAACCCAAAGATTACAGACCAAAGGATTAAACTAGACATTCCTATCATTGTCCTGAAATAAAAAAAAGGGGACCATAGCCAATGAAGAGAACTATGGGAATCGGAAGACAAGTAATCTACTGAATTTGGTTATGGAAGCTACCAGAAGCTAGGAGAGCTGCTAGAAGTGGATTGAACACAAAATTGATACCCTCAAAATGGGGGTTAAATAAATAATTGATATTTTCACTGCTTCCCCTGAGCCCAGCAAACCGGAGAAATTCATGATTATGACACAAAAACTCTCCCAGAATGTTGAGATGATGAAATGGAATCATGAGTAGAGGATTGATAAGGTGGAGCAATCCATGGCAGAGATTAAGAAAAATATCAAGAACCTGGTTGACATTAGTAAAGAAGCCATGAACATTAGTATTGAGGGGCTTGAAAATACTAATACCATGGTTGTTGATTATAGATCCTATCATAGTGAACTATTGAAAGATCTTGGAGGAGATGATATAGCTGTTGGAGACAACAAAACCACTGGACCTAGATCTAGAACTAGGAGCAGAAGCAGCAACAAGGGTAACTCCAGATTCATCATGGAGGAGCTAGAGGAAATTAACAGGATTTCCATCCAAAAGAACAAGGATCTGGTGCTCTGTCTTAACTGAGAGTTTTTTGTTTTGTTTTGTCTTGTTTGTCTGTGTTTCCTTTGTTTTTGTGACTGCTCGGGGTTGCTCCCTTGTTTTGATGTTGTTTCATGTCCATTTGGCTAATGGTCGATTGTTGTAAAAGTTTTGGTTTCAAGTCCATGTAAAACCCGTTTATCTTTATCAAAAACATTAATATTCATTAATGTGGCTCACTAAAAAAATAAACATATTAATTAGGATTATAATTACATTTACATGTAAATAAATAACCTACCTCTAAAAGTCATCACACTTACACTATTCTATCTAATAACATTAGTTGTCGCTACCGTTGTGAGTGTTGCTTTGGTCTGCTTGCTTGTCCACGAGTGAAAAACACTTGGTCTGTGAGATTTGTGGTTGGATCTTCCCTTCTAGTATTATCACCACTTGCCTCATGCTTGGCCTCACCTCCTCATCCTTTTCAGTGCATAACAACCCAACAATACTTTCTCTTCTCACCTCTTCAATATCTCTCTCATTTGCAATACCCTGCACAATATTAATTGTGTTGCCTTTGTAAATTTGAGTTGCAGCCCATGATAGAAAGTAATACTCACTGGAATCTTGGATGCTTAAATCAACATTCTTTTGATCGGAAATTATTTCCAAGAGTGTCATACCAAAACTGTATACATCAACCTTGGAAGTGATGGGAAGACCAGAGATCCACTCTGGAGCCAAGCACCCTCTCGTTCCTCTCATTGTGGTTAGGACACAGTTAAAATATCTACCCAAAAGCTTTGCAAACCCAAAATCGGCTAACTTGGGTGTAAAATTATTGTCCAAAAGAATATCTTCTAGCTTCACATCATAGTGAATGATGCAATCTCTGTATTCTTGATGTAGATAAAATAATCTCTTGTGGTGCCCAACACGATTTCAAATCAATTCTTCCAGTCGAGTACCTTCCATTTACTTTTGGAATTACTTGTGAAGAGTAAGGAATTTAGAGAGTCGTTGGGCATGTAATCATAAATCAGAAACCTTCTTGATCCTTCTGCATAAAACCCTTGAAGCCTAACCAAATTCATATGTTGTATGTTTCCAAGAGAACTTTCTACTCGGAATTGCTTCTCATCTTGTCTTGAACCCTCCATCTTCTTTACTGCCACAATTGTACCATCTATTAGGTATCCTTTGAGCATTGTGTTGAATCCTCCGCTCCCCAGCTTAGACTTGAAATTCCTAGTTGTAATCTTTGACTCTATGTAACTAAACATTCTAAGAAAAGAGTTCGAGGAATCTACAAGTCTTTCCATCGATCGTAGCCAATGCCTCTGTTGATGCCTCTGCCACATTGAAATTAAAAATATTGCCAATGCAACTGTCGGAGCACTATTACCTTACATTGCATTGCATTGCACAACTTCATATTTACAGCTGAGCTTAGAAGCTTCTAGAATTATAGAGAATTCTAAAACTAGAAACTTCTTTTCCTTGGACAACTTCTAGATATTTCTCATTTCTAGAAAAATCCATCTCTCTAGAACATTCTAGACAATCTTATACCTTAACATTCCTCGTTAAGATTGGCTAGAATAATACAAAGAAGAGATAAAGGAGATAACAAGAAGAAGGAAACATTATAACATCATCACCCTTTAATGTTCAACTCTAGCATACCAAACATTCCTTTAGCTTACTACCTCTAGCATACCAAACATTTTTCTTTCATCTCGCTTGTTTTCATTCTTTCTTCCCTCTAGCTTCTTCATATGAGTTTGAGTCATGCACCTGTAATACTTTGTCCATAAGAACCCTACCATTCTTAGGTTCTTAGGGCCTTGACTATAGATTTCTTCAATATTCCTTGTTTTTTGTCTAGCTGAAATGTCTTCTTCATTATCACTACCAATGATACCTCTAGCTTGCTCCAACTTGCACTTCTATAGCTCTTTTTCTTTTCTGGATTGAGGTTCTCCAATTTCTTTGTTCACTATCCTCCACAAGGCTTTTTCTCTTAAAGCATTCTTTACTGCAATCTGCAAAACCACTTCCATCAAAGATAGACAAAACTTCATTTAAGAGCCCATGTTAACAAAAAAAACTTTGAGCAAATATCAATCCAGCAATATTTATATTCCAGCTCTATTAAATTTTTTTAGATTAACTCTAGCTCTAATACCATGTAAAAATAGGCCCAAAATATAGTTTTTACAGTAAAATAACAACAGTAAACAAGGAAAAACAAGACACTAGTAAGAGAGAAATGACTGAAATATAACAATCTAACTTTTATTTATTTGATCCAACATACATCCACAACACATTGTGTGTATGTTTCCAATAACACACACCACAATTCATTGTGTATATTACCTTACATTGCATTACATTGCACAACTTCATATTTATAACTGAGCTTAGAAGCTTCTAGAATTCTATAGAATTCTAAAACTAGAAACTTCTTTTCCTTGAACAATTTGTAGCTATTTCTCATTTCTAGAAAACTCCATCTCTCTGGAACATTCTACACAATCTTATACCTTAACAAGCACCAATAATAAATATGATTATGCGTTTGAGGAAGTATGGTGGATCAGTCCTAAGAAGTGCACAGGCAGCTACTCGAATAAAAAACTTTTGAATTGCTTTTCGATGGAAGAGAGTTACGCATGTTTAACAAATCTCCAGACCAGATTTGGAAGAGTCCTGAAGACGGATTGAATGTTAACGCAGTGCACAGGCAATTGAGGAGGAAGGCTTTCTGGCAATCTTGCTTTGAGGCTGCAGGGTATGAGGAAGCGGAATCAGCATCAGGCAACGTGACGCTCAGCTCCAGTAATCCATCCGCGCTACCCTTTTTGGCATCGCAGTTTAAGGGGTTCTGCAGCCACTGGACCACGACTCAACCTTCCACGCAGCTGCAGAACTGAAGATTGTTGGAGTTGCCGTAAGCGCCGCACACACCATATACGGCACATTGATCTCTTGGTTGAGACAAGAACATGCTCCATTTACCGTCATCAAGCAGAGTATATACTTGCATTCCTCCAGACTTCACTAGGACGAATCGTGAGAGCACACACTTGATAGCCATAGCTGTATAAGTGATATACAAACCGGAGTTAGTATTTTCAACGCTGACATCGTGCAAGCCTCTATTAATTGTCATTTCTGGAATTTGACCCAATAGCGTACAAAATTGTTCCATGTTACCACGAGTTGTTTGGCCCCAGTTGGATCCACGGGACAGGAGAGAAGCCCAGGAGCAGGGTTGAATGAACTTTTCCAGGAGACTAGCTTATGCTGTCCACCAAACCTCATCCCTGGCAACACGGTGTCAACTGAAGGGGTGGATGGAGCAGAGCACATTAAGAATTAACAAATTCAATCACATAGAAAGACACAGAAATTATACAGTCATTATCATGTGCTGCAGCACCAAAACTATATTTTTTATTGCTTGTAAAATTGCATTCAATGCAATATAATCACCTCTTGTTAATAGAGGATTTCATGCAACTCATCTCTACTGAGATTAAATGAGAACTATTATTGCATGTCGGCTGGTTACATGCGGAGACTGTGAGTAAACATTTATCTAAATGCAACCCAATCTTTAGGAATTGCGGAGAGTGAAGTTCAGTTTCAACTGACTACGGAGAATATTATGCAAACTGATTGTCTATTCATGTAACATGCAACATGGACATTAACTAGAGATTTGGCGGTGGAAACTAAAGTTTAACGGTGGATGGTGGCGGGAAAAATTATATTCCAAATCAACGGGATAGTTGTAACTCTGCCAAAAAATTTCAGATTTATTTTCATCAGTGAACATTACAAAATTACCAGAATCTAATATCACAGTCTGGGAGGCCTTTCTCGATATGTTGACCGGCCAAAGAGGCGCGCCCTCTGCGTCGTACAGTTCTAGGTCGCCTTTTTTTTACAGTTTCAAAATGGCAGACCTGTTCCTCGCGGGAGTCTCCCTCTTAGCCACCCAAACGACCGTCTTCTCTGTTATATTGGCATACCAGATGCCGATATACCATTCTTTGAAATTATTGTCTGATTTCTAGTAATCCAGGCGTCCAAGGAAAGAGTATCTCCACCCTCGACTGCAGCACCGTAACTTTTCAGCTGAATAAACACTGTAAAAAGGAAAAACAGGCTTGAGCAGAACTTTTTGTTGGCAGATAAATTAATTACCTTCCAATTTTTCCCAACTTCTGTCTTCCAGAAAATTCTTCCACCGAGTGATTTCTAGAGACTTGAATCCACGTGATTCTTGTGTTGCACTGTTTCAACTGCCCATCATTAATTTTGTAACTAATTCTTATCCAGAGTCTTCTATGTATCTTCTTATAAATTCAATTATAAGGGCCTGTGTTTAGTAGAACCTGTAGTCACATAAATCTGTCCATTTTAATTAAATGAATATTCACTATTTATCTGATTAAAAATCTACTAGCCATCAGTTAATTAAATAAATATTTAATTAATTCATCTCCAAACATTCTTCTATTAATTAAATAAATTATTCAATTTATTTTAATTAATTCATTAAATCAAATTTCAATCAATTAAATAAATAAAATCAATTTATTTAATTAAATCCCCCTTTTCCTCTTTTAAATAAATTAAATAAAACATTTATTTAAATCATTATCCCCACCCCACTTGCATTTTCCTACAAATGCAACTTGCACACATTTTGAAATAAATGAATTTTTATTTTAAATAAAATCTTATTTTCCCTCACCAACCAAATCCACTTGCAAAAATCTAATCCCCTTCTAGATTCTTCTAACCCCTTCCTAATTAGCCTAATCCATCCCCTAAATATTGTCACATTCATAAGCAACATGGAGTCACTTCTCAAAGCCTAAAAGTTTTTGATAACCATTAAAGGCTTTCAACCTTCAACCACTTAATTCCTCAAAGTCTTTGATAGCCATTAAAGGCTTCCAACTTTCAACCACTTAATCCCCCAAAGTCTCCAATAGCCATTAATGGTTAACCCAAACCCTCCTACATGGTTAAAACATTTGTTTTGACTCAACCTCTACCCAACCCAAGGGTCTCATCAGGCCTTTAATGCTTTGACCATGATTATCTCTTAATCATTTGCACAAAGGTTTATCCTTGGATTAACTCCTAATCTAGTGGGTAATCTTAATTTAGGCTTGACCCTTAGCCTTTAGATAACCATGAAGTCTTCTCAGGCATTCAATGCCTCCAACCCCTTTTCTCAACCCAACCCTATGTTGACACTTGTCACCATTTCATTGGTACAAATTGTGCACATGGATCCCCAACTTTCAAGCTTGACCCTTGATTAAACCCTTCAATCCTGGCCATCCATTGCTCCATTTTTCCTATAAATAGAGCCCATTCCTTCATAATCCAGATCCTGAAAACTTGTATGCATCTAAGCTATAGACATTTTAGAGAGCATTTTAGCATAAGCAATCTAACATCTTGTCTTTTTGGTTAAAATACATCATTTTAGCATTAGTATTAGCTTTTTATTTCACATTTAGAGCTATACTATAATCTCAATCCTCCATAAGCATCCATAGTGCAAAAAGCTGCTGAGAGCTACACTATTTTGGAACTTGGAGAGGAGAGGAACAAGGGAGAAGAAGCTAAGGCCATGCTAAGAGGCAGTTGGAGATGTCTCATGATCTTTGTTTTACTTATTAGATATATTAGCATGTCTCTTTGTGTCTCTTTTGGAATGCCTTCATATGTTTAGTTTTAGATTGACTAACACTAATGTTTTTGTGTCTTTTGTGTTCTTTGATCTTAGACTAACCTTGTGCCATTTAGGAGGGCATCATTTGGTGAACCCTACGTGAATCGAACACGCAACCTTCTAATTATTTTTTTGACAACTAACATATTTTGCTTGTTGAAAGTGCCACACAAGTCGCGCTTCGGTGCTAATGAACACGTTTTAGCGCTATCGAAACAATTTCTTTTAGCGCTATTGAAAAAGTTTTAGCGCTATTGACAACATTCTGGCGCTTTTGTCACAATTCTGGCACTATTAAAACTCTTCTGGCGCTTTTGACCTCTTGGATTTTTCTATTCTTTCAGCGCTACGGTGTAAATTAGCGCTTCTATAAGCGCAGACTAGCGCTATTGTATAAATTAGCGCTTCTGTCTAAAAAGCAGACTAGCGCTATTGCGACAGAGTGTTGTCCAAGTCACTTTGTAACCAAAAAATTGAGTATCTTAGGCTTGTGGAAGCCCCCCTTGAACATTGGTTTTTACTAACTTGTTTTTTGTTCATGCAGGTTAACAACCCAACATAAAAATCACAAAATTTTCATTTAGTGCTTAAAAAGAACTTGAAAAACACAAAAAAAAAATAAAAAATATTCATTGCTTTCTAGTTAGGACTCATTTTCTTTTGGTGCTTAAAATTAACAACACAAATTTGATTTCATTGCATCAATTTGGACCTAAAATTTACAATCCACACTTCAAAAATTTGGTGCAAATAAAATATACAATCCACTTGTTTTGATCTTTTTGCAAACAAATTTTTACTTCAAGCAAAACGTGTTTTTCATTAAGTTGACCAGGATTTCCAAATTTTTAGATTACAACACATTTTGCCATTGAAGTTAAAACGAACACCATGACTGTTGGAGCAACATCTCCAAATAGTTAAATCATCTTTGCAAATGCTGGATTAAAAAGAACAAGTGTTTTACATATTTGGCACGCTTGTGCAAAAAGTCAGTCGAGTGGACCTACTTCTAACACACACTATCCTCTCCCTTGGCTCTCGTGGTCCTAGGTGCAAGAGAAAAGTGTTAGTAACACTCAAACTTTATCTTTTTAAGAGAGGCCTGCCAAGGGATCGATACTCTTGGGAATGACCTCGAGCGGTAAATCCTTCGAGCCGCTATAGAAATCAGGTCAGAGCGAAAGCTGTAGCCTTGGGTATAGCTGTTCCTACAGTGTAACTGGCCGAAAGGACAAATGGGCCCCACCACCAGTTACAAGGCTCTTAAGTGAGTCACTGCAGAATGAACTTATGTCCAAAGCCATCGAACATGACTAAACACCTTTAAGTAGAATCCCACCCGTTCTATTGATTGAGGATATTTGAGATATAATTTAGTGCAAGAGCATAGATGGTTTTGCTCCCAAGATACTCACCATACATATTTCCTTGAGTAGAAACATAGCTTTTTGAAAAGTCACTTGTGGCTTGATAAAAGTGGTGACTCCCCTATCATAGGGATCATCTATTTGTTATGCTCGTGCAAGACTTAGTATATCACATCCTTATCTGCCACGGCAGGATTCATAAGGTATGTAGTACCAAAGTCGAAGAAATATCAAGATGTGGGCTAAATTTATCACAACTGGCCATTTGACCTTAGGGATAAAAAGTGTTTGAAGTGTATTCGTTTTACAGACCTAGTGCAAATTGAGCCGACTTCAGGCTTTGGAAATACACCTTAAAATAAATCTAAAGGAAGGGTAAAAAAAAAAAAAAAAAAAACAAGTTCAAGGATTGGGTTGATCTAGACCCATACTCATTTGTGCCTTTGAGGCTACAATCTTGTGTTTGTGTGCTTGCTTTGTTTTCTTGTCAAAGAAAAATCAGAAAATCACTTTCAAAAACAAAGTACTCATCCAACATTTCTCAAAAACAACCAAAAAAATACCAAAAACAAAGTGCAAACAACACAAAGTCACAACTTTTATGACCATTCTTCACATCTTGCGAAAGAAGAAGCGTCATCAAAATATCAACTTGAAAAGAAGACAATTGAGCTCAAAGGCTTTAATCAAAAGGAGGAAATTCTTCTATATCAATCGACAAATCTTTGTCTCCCATAGAGTCTTTCTACATCGCATGCGTCTATACCTTCAAGGTAAAACAAACGAGTTTGATTCAGAATCATTGAACCACAGAGCTTTTATGCAATATAGAGCTCTGAGTTATCACAAAAATCAAGGAGGAAAGATTAATCCCAATTTCTTCCCAAACATCTGTATCACCTACAACACAGCTCGAGAAGTGCCACCAACGCCTGAAAGGGAAGAAGAAGAGTTTGTCCCATTTGTGACACAAAGTTTTTATTGAAAGTTGAAAAACAAAACATCCAGCATCTTATTCATACATCATCACTTCATCATCAATCCATTCCAACTCTCAAAACATTAAGAGGTTCTTGCTCCAAGTTCTCTTTTTAGATATTGCTTGAATCAAACGCATCACATCACTTTTTAGATTGTTTCTACATCTAGGATAAGCTCATCCTAAGAGACACATCTACGCAGGTTAAAACTAGTTCATGAGTGAATCCTCTCATTGCTAGGTAGTCCAATCTGTAACACATCTCAGATTTCCCTACACCTTATCACATCAAATCTTATCAAAACAAACAAGCAATTCAAAAAAGGAATTTCGGTTACATCTACCTTAAAGTGCTAGAGATCCACATACAACACAAATCACCAACCATCAATCTTTCATTTCATCACCAACTAATCATCATCTTCAATCAACTTCAACACAAACTTGCAAACAAAATGGCTCAAACCCGATCACGATCAAGGCAACGAGAAATAGAAATTGAGGAAGAAGAAGACGACAATCTCAATCCTCCATAAGCATCCATAGTGCAAAAAGCTGCTGAGAGCTACACTATTTTGGAACTTGGAGAGGAGAGGAACAAGGGAGAAGAAGCTAAGGCCATGCTAAGAGGCAGTTGGAGATGTCTCATGATCGCAAAAATACCAAAAAAATTCAAAACAATTCAAAATCCAAAAAAAAAACAATGAAAAACCATAAAAAATAAACAAAAACATGGCAACACCTTGTACATACTCATCCATGCAGATACCAAAACAAGCATTGATAAAATACTCACACAATGACCACTTACCAATCAACCACACAATCCACACCAACAATCCAAACTGTTTTTAAACAAGGATGTATCCTTCCTTACCAAAACGAAGACAAAAGTGACGTTTTCTTTGACAAGAAAATTATGTTAAAGCTATCAAATACTTGGTTGATTTGTGAGTACAATCCTTTGTTTATCTGTATCGGGATCTTTTCAGCATTGTTTTATATCGCTTGCGCATTAATTCCGATGAAGTTCTGGGGCATGTACTAATGGTGTCTACGTGGGAAGTTCACCAAGCTACGTGATCTTATGCAAAATGCAGTCATAGATCATTATGGCTTGCTGACTACAGCATATACCTCGACCATATGGGCATGAACCATTACCAAGGATCCTTATTCTTTATTCTTTATGTATATACTATTTGTTTGCAGGTACAATGCTCTTCCTTTGGTTCCTCCTACCTCATCCAAACTGGATAAAGGTGTTATCTCTTAGTACGGTATGCACTTGTCTCAGGATATGATCAGCCTAAGATCAAGGAGGACGATCCAAGTCATGCATGAACGGAGATAATCCTTGTCTGTTCCACAAGCAATACTCTGGTCAACTTGATCCATTATATCAAGTTGCTTGTATTAACTTGCTATATAAAATCCATGAAAGGAATACTCAGGTCATCTTGAATCATTATGTCAAGATGCTTGTATTCTCTTCCAACATTTTAAAGCTCAATGATGAAAATAGAGCACTATGGATCGTCATCTCATCTCATCTGTATATATTGCATTTCGTTGCATTCCACCCATCCATACATTCATAATAGCTACATATCATGCATACATAGTCATAATAATGCATACTCTATTTTCCTCTTCTTCCATAGGAATGAGTCATAGGTTCTCCATTTCTTCTATCTAACATCGAACGCCCCCCCTCACCCTCCCCATCTCGATAATCAACATCACATACCCTACATCGTTTCTCAATCAACCCAATCAAGCCACGTTCATCACCATCCATCTCTAAATAGGAGGGCTTGTGTTTCCTATGCTAAGTCATCCAATAAGCCAAGCAAGTTACTCTGTCTGCACAGGTACATTGACTCACGCACACCTAGACTATCAACAAATACTCTGATCAAGTATCTTCGGGTCGCAACAGGTAATCGATTATGGTAATCCTAGACTACATCAGGCATTTATCATAATGACCTAGTCTCAATGGGGCTGCCATGATTCCCCACAACCATCCATCACATGCACACACTATCAATTGATCAACCAATCAAACACAATCCAATGGACAATTACATCAATTGTCTACATCTCAACGAGTATTTTGCTTCATATACCTTGACTTCATCGGGCAATTACATCAATTGTCTAAGTCACATCAGGTCACTTTGATTCACTTACTTAGACTTTATCTTGTCCAAGCAAACAACTAGCATCAACTGTCATGCTTTGACTTGACCGGGGCAATTAAACCGATTGCACCAGATTGTTCAACCCATTTTTGATCAATTGTATAGCATCAATCCAAACCCCACACTACATCTGCTATGTATCTCTTGCATGACCTCAGGGTACTTGCTGGCTTGTTGTTTCTTCATATTCACTCCATTTTCTCCCATTCTTTCATCATTAGTTCTAATTTCTTCTATTCTACCTCCCTTCCAATTTTCATTCTTTTTCGAGAGATCGCCCGATTTTTTGAAATTTTTCGGCCCATCTCTCGAGGGGGCATACCACCCATTAAATTCACATTTTATGGGGCATTTCTTCACACCTATTTTTCTTTCTTTGAAACGACGCGATAAACCACACTGTCTCAAAGAGGGGCAAATGTAGTCACATAAATCTGTCCATTTTAATTAAATGAATATTCACTATTTATTTGATTAAAAATCTACTAGCCATCAGTTAATTAAATAAATATTTAATTAATTCATCTCCAAACATTCTTCTATTAATTAAATAAATTATTCAATTTATTTTAATTAATTCATTAAATCAAATTTCAATCAATTAAATAAATAAAATCAATTTATTTAATTAAATCCCCCTTTTCCTCTTTTAAATAAATTAAATAAAACATTTATTTAAATCATTATCCCCACCCCACTTGCATTTTCCTACAAATGCAACTTGCACACATTTTGAAATAAATGAATTTTTATTTTAAATAAAATCCTATTTTCCCTCACCAACCAAATACACTTGCAAAAATCTAATCCCCTTCTAGATTCTTCTAACCCCTTCCTAATTAGCCTAATCCATCCCCTAAATATTGTCACATTCATAAGCAAAATGGAGTCACTTCTCAAAGCCTAAAAGTCTTTGATAACCATTAAAGGCTTTCAACCTTCAACCACTTAATTCCTCAAAGTCTTTGATAGCCATTAAAGGCTTCCAACTTTCAACCACTTAATCCCCCAAAGTCTCCAATAACCATTAATGGTTAACCCAAACCATCCTACATGGTTAAAACATTTGTTTTGACTCAACCTCTACCCAACCCAAGGGTCTCATCAGGCCTTTAATGCTTTGACCATGATTATCTTTTAATCATTTGCACAAAGGTTTATCCTTGGATTAACTCCTAATCTAGTGGGTAATCTTAATTTAGGCTTGACCCTTAGCCTTTAGATAACCATGAAGTCTTCTCAGGCATTCAATGCCTCCAACCCCTTTTCTCAACCCAACCCTATGTTGACACTTGTCACCATTTCATTGGTACAAATTGTGCACATGGATCCCCAACTTTCAAGCTTGACCCTTGATTAAACCTTTCAATCCTGGCCATCCATTGCTCCATTTTTCTTATAAATAGAGCCCATTCCTTCATAATCCAGATCCTGAAAACTTGTATGCATCTAAGCTATAGACATTTTAGAGAGCATTTTAGCATAAGCAATCTAACATCTTGTCTTTTTGGTTAAAATACATCATTTTAGCATTAGTATTAGCTTTTTATTTCACATTTAGAGCTATACTACAATCTCAATCCTCCATAAGCATCCATAGTGCAAAAAGTTGCTGAGAGCTACACTATTTTGGAACTTGGAGAGGAGAGGAACGAGGGAGAAGAAGCTAAGGCCATGCTAAGAGGCAGTTGGAGATGTCTCATGATCTTTGTTTTACTTATTAGATATATTAGCATGTCTCTTTGTGTCTCTTTTGGAATGCCTTCATATGTTTAGTTTTAGATTGACTAACACTAATGTTTTTGTGTCTTTTGTGTTCTTTGATCTTAGACTAACCTTGTGCCATTTAGGAGGGCATCAGAACCCATTTCTGGGTTTCTCTTGTCTCTTCTCCTCTGTATTTCTATGTTTCTGTTGTTTTTATCATGGTATGGTACATGATCAAAAGATCTTGTAGAGCTCATTTATGGGTTTCTCTCCTATCTCTTCTCCTCTGTATTTCTATATTTCTGTTGTTTTTATCATGGGACCACTTCAACAGCAGACACTCTAACCTGCACTTAAACTCGTTTTCTCACTCTTTGAAAATGGAAGCTTTAGATCCCTCTGAATCCTCCGGCTCTCAATCTTCCTGCTTGGCAGTGGCAGAATATCCACATATCATAAGCCAATGATCTGGAGGCTTTGTAAATGCTGAGATCTTCTCCTTCCAAGGAGACGGCTTCTACTTCTTCCTTCACCGGCTTCAAACAATAGATTCTTCTAGTATGCTCTCCCTCAAGTTCTTCTCACTCCAAGCAACTCATAAACCATCGGTGGAAGTTGTGTGCAAAGTGAAAGTCAATCATTGGAGAAGTGGGACAAGTGTGGCAAGTATGTGAAAGTCACGCGTGGAGCTTGAAGGTGTGATGATTTGTGCATCATTAAAGCATTGTTGTTCCCCATAGTATTGTTTGTGAATGGGCATAGTTAAATGAGTTTGTTTCTTTTTGGAAAAATATTTAAAGGCAAAACAGAAGTGTGTGTTCTATCTAAGTTTGTGTAAGGGGTGCATGATCAATGGTATCCGACACCTTGAAAGTGTTTGGTTTAATAAATTGATGAATCATGTATCTGAAAAGCATTCCTATAGAACTGAGCACAGTGGTAGGTTACCTATGTGTCTCGGTAGATGGTTTGGTTTTTATATGGACTCAATAATTTTAGGAAAAAATTCCACAGTGATGAAAGTTTTCTCATCACAATGGTCATTGGAACCATGTTAGTGCTGAGTCTCTTGTGATGATTTGTGGTAAGCCAAAACCACTTGTTTGGGTAAAAAAACCCAAAGTAATAAGAAATTCAAAGTGATTGTATCAATTGGGGAAAACCCAAATGGTTATGGGTAAACCGGTTAAAAACCCAAAAGTTATTGTAAAAGAGAAGTTTGTAGCGAATCGGTTAAGAGTAAACTCTGAAAACCCAAAATGATTAGGGGAAACATAATTTGTTGTAAATGGGTACCTAAAAAGGCTTGAGACCACGACCCATCCTAATTCATTTATGGGGGGATATCAAAAACAATTTGATAATTAATTTACGGGGGGATGTTGGCAATAAATTAATTATCCTCAAGATTTTCTTAGAAACTTCTGTCTTCCGAAAATTCCTCCACCGAATGACTTCTAAAAACTTGAATCCACGTGATTCTTGTGTTGCACTATTTCAACTGCCCATCATTAATTTTGTAACTAACTCTTATCCAGAGTCTTCTATGTATCTTCTTATAAATTCAATTGTAAAGGCATTTGTTTAGTTGACCCCATTTATGGGTTTCTTCTGTCTCTTCTCCTCTGTATTTCTGGTGTTTTTATCACTTTTCCCTGATTTCAACCATCGCGGAAGTGTTGGGCATGGAACGGACCTCCCTCTAGCCTTAAAATACAAGGGAAATATATGGTAAGGTGGAAGTTTCCCCGATAGAGAAACGTCCCTTCCAATGGGCCCTTCAATTTAGAAAGTAGTGCACTAAAGATGCCCAATTTTCCGAACATGTAAACTGCAGATTCCGGAATTGTTTTTTTTACATTTATTAAATAGATTAAAAATCAATGATTTAATTTTTTAATTTATTTATAACCAAAATTGTCTTGTCAGTATTTTCAGTTTCTAGGAGATTCATACGAAAGAAACTGGAATGCATGCAGTCACATAAAACAATTTTGACATGAAATTTGCATCACTTCAAAGACACTGCTTTAAATTTAATGGCTGGAAAACAACTGTATTTAGGCTTTTCGAAATAGTTCTGTTTTTTAATTCGGGAAGAGAGTATATGGTCTCATTTAGGTTGGAGGGAAATTGTTGAAGAGAACCACCCTTCGAAAAAATAAGTTAACGGTCAAAATAAATTTAGCATGGAAAATTCGTCTCTCTCGTGGGAAAGGGTGCGGAGAAACGTTGCTCGGCAGACAAGCCCAGAAAAGTATTTGTTCACATATAGGATGAACCAAAATTTTTAAAGGCAAGTCCAGTCACATGGAAACGCTGCTCGGCAAACGAGTTCAGTCAACGTAAATGCATAAGTCAGTTGTCGTAGTCAATAATAAACACTGAAGCCATCCGGGGAAGGCAACGTCTATCCAGCACCCACAAGAGCGGATATTGATAATGTATTATTGACTTGTAAATATTACTGTTTTAATTAAAAAGTATTAATAAATGTTTTAGAAAATGCAAAATTATAATCAATTTTAATAAATGTCATTAATATATCAAAATATATGCAGTTATTCACCATTTTATGTGACTGTTCATGCATTCGAGTTTCACAAAAGGTTTGCCCTTTTTGCAACTTGAGAACGTGGAAACTGAAAAGCTTTTTTATCTTAGAGTGAGAGCACTCAAAGATAGTAGGGATAAGTTTTTCAATATCTTAACTACTAGCATGTAGTATAATTTATTCAACGAGGAGTATATCGAAAAGTTGGGAGTACTCATCATCAACTTGCACGGGCAAATAACTGATCTGCAAAAGTCGATTTTGAATGGACAAGTTGTCTATAGGCTATCCTTAACCTCATGGATGTTAAAATTGATTTCTTTCCTTTCTTTCTTACTAGTAATCATACCTTGGTGTGCAATGGATATGTCAAAGAGGTGTGGAAGGTGAAGTAGGAAAACTTTTAGTCTATATTTGGCATATATGTGAATTGGATGTTAAAGAATTGTAGGTAGAGAGCTTGCTCTGTATGAAATGAAATCAAAATAGGCTTAGTTTTTTTTAATTTAAGAGAAATAGAAGCCCTTTACAAGAGGAAGCATTTTTCAAAATCCTCAATATTAACACTAAACAACAATGAGAGTACTAAAGGCAAATCAATTCGTAAGTGTTAGTAACTTTGACAGATAAATTAATTTACATTATAGAGATCAATTACGTATCTCCAATATCAAGTTGTTGACATGAAAAATATTATCAATGTCCAATAGATTGTTAGATTGGAGGCAATTGTTTAAAACACTTCATACAATGTCCAATAGAGTGTTACACAACTATGGCTTATCTCTTGAAATAGTGAGTTTGATTGCAAAAAAGAGAAGTCTTGGCTACTACAAGAATGTAGAAAATTTTGAGCAAAGCTTCACTATGTGAGAAAGAGAGTGAGAGATCAAATGATCAGAGAGTGTAAATGTGAGAGAAAAGTGAGTTTTGTTGCTTGGAATGAGCAAGAATAGTTGTTTGAGAAATTTTTATGTGAAGGGAAGCATGTCAATTTTATATAATATTTTATATATTTTTACTAGTGGTTTCAAATAATTATCTAAATCTTGAGCACTTGGAATGGTCATTCTCACCCTAGAAATATTTCAATGGTATCGACTCTCATAGTTGTGGAAGACTTTGGAGAACCTTTGTAAAAATATGTATGCTTACACTAATGTTGTAAATTGTGCCCTTTGCATTTATGCCACTTACACATTGAGCCTAGTGCATTTATGACAAATATCATGATCACAGTTTTATAGTTCTAACTTCATGGATTGTAAAGATGAACTTTTATTAGCATGTGGTTCAAATTTGGGATCATTTTGATTAGATAGTAGTGTTTCGTGCAAACACTTCAAAATAGTCCATATTAAATAGGTTATTCCATATCATAGCCCACTTCGCATTGCTAACAACCTCCTTGATTGTAATCTTGGGTTTTATCCAAAGGGGAAGGTCTTTAGGGTTTCCTTTTCTTATTCATAGCTGATTGTTTGAGGACATAGAGACCTTCAACCACCATATCATGCATTGGGGTAATAGGGGAGCCGAGATAAGAAAGGGATTTGATAGCAATAGGGATTTGCAAGCGTTTCTTTTTACTAGAGTTCGAGGAATCCAACATAGTAGCGTTTGGGGGCGAATCAGAATAGGGGGATTTTGAATCCATGAATTGTTTATGCAAGCAAAGGGCCAAGTGAAAGTTATAAAAGAAAAAAATCAGCCCTTAGTAGAGGGGAAAAATGTTTTCATTAAAAATTTCTTATCAAAGTAAGTTGGTGAGAAAGGCTTAACAAGACAATTAAATATTCTAATCCATCATTTTAAAGATTCACAATACAAGGAAGATGGCCTTCTTGGAATGAATAAGGCAACAAAGTTAAGTTATATTTCCTTGCATATTTAAGAAAACAATTTCCCAAATCTTACAATAAAAAAATCATGATTTGCACAAGGTTTATCCATATATTGTTGGAAAGGGATACTTACAACATCTCCACTTGAAACATTATGTGAAGATGTAACCAAAACAAGATGAATGCAATGGTCAATTGTCTCTACCCATGTAAATTGCATGCAACCATATAAAATGTATGTGTGTTCTTTGTATAGATTGTTAGCTCAAACGCGCTTCTAAGCTTGGATATTAATATTCATGAGGTTTTAGGTTTGGATATAAATATTTGTGAGGTTCTAGGCTCAAATATGAACATTCAAAAGAAATAATGTTTATTTTAAAAATTGGGTTATAAAATTAAATTTTAGATTTTAAATCTATTGTTATAATTTATACATTGAATGGTGAGCCTTACATAAAATGAATTCTTGCAGGTACATTAATGCTTGGTGATGTAAGTCTCAAAAATGGGTATTAAATGCACATTACTTGGAAGAGAAAGACTTGGCAATTGTGTGTAATATACTAGAAGTTGTACATTACATCCTATTTTGGTTTAGTTTTAAATGAGATGTTACATACTTGTATGTTTTAAATTATCAAGTACGTAATTAATATAACAATAATATTGTATGTCTTAGGCAAAAGAGTTATAAGATTACATAAGATCAAACTATTAAATATAAAGACTACAAAATATTTTAGTATGTAATCTTTATTAACAATAAAATAGATTGACTTAATTCTAATATGAAACTATATTTTGACTATTATTATTTGTATTTTTTATCAAATATAAATAATTATATATATATATATAAATAAATTATGATTTATATTTTAAAATTATGTATTGTAAAATTGTTCTATTAAAAAAAATACCCTCACAATTATTATGAATCCTCCACTAATGCAAATTAGATAAAGCCCATGCCAAAAGTCTTTATATTTTAACTCCTTGTTGCCCTTCTCCATGACTTTACCATGCACACAATTGCTTGAGTGTTTATTATTACTTTGCGGACTAGAGGTCTGACTTATGTAAGTCCATTAAAATTGAGTTGACTGGACTTGTCTGCCATTAAATGGTGCAAATTTTGTCTCAAATTATTAGGTGTGACAGCTCTTTAGTAATGAATCTGCAGCTTACACGTTGGAAAATTGGGCGTGTTTGGTGAACTACTTCCTAAATTGACTATGAATCATTCCGGTCTGAACTAACCATTTATAGGGCACCTACTTCCCTTTCCATGATTATGTGTTTTCATTTAGTTTTACAAAACAATGAATAATTATTTATATTTTGATATATTACTTAAATATATTAAAATAAATTATAATTTATATTTTAAATAAAATTATTAATAATTTTATTTACGAACAATAATAAAAATTCTCCTATTATGACAATTGTTAGTACATACCGAATTTTGAATCCCTCCCTTCTTGCAGATTAGATAAAACCCACGCCAAAAGTCTTTGTATTTAAACTCCTTTGTTTCTCTTCTCCGTGACTTTAACATGCCCGCAATTATCGCTCTTCGCTATTATTATTGACTTTGCACGTACGTTACAATTGATTTGACTGGACTTGTCTGCCCAGCAACGTTTCTTGGAACCCTTTCCCATGCAACACAAGAAACGAATTTCCATAATTTTCCATGCGCTTTAGATCAAAGACTATAATTTTGACCGTCAACTTAGTTTTTTAAATGGCGGTTCTTAAAAATCTCCGTCCAATCTAAACGTGAACAAATACTCTCTTCCTAAAACATTTAATTTCGAAAAGCCTAAATAAAGTTTTCTGTCAATAAAATTTGAGGCATTGCCTTGTGGTGCAAATTATTATATGTGACAGTGTGCATGCATTACAAGCTCTTTAGGATGAATCTGCAGTTTACACGTCCCGGAATATGGGCCTTTTTATTGAACTCCTTTCTAAATTAATGGGCTTCTGGAAGTGACGTTTCTCTTTCAGTCAAATTTCCATCTTAGCATTTATTTTCCTTGTACTTAAACGCTACAGGGACGTTCGTTCCATACTTCACACTTCACCGATGGGGGATATCCCGGAAAAGTTCCTCTTAAGCCGGTTTTTGGTTTTTACAGTGTTTAGTCAACTGAGCAGTTATGCTGCTGTAGTCGAGGGTGGAGATACTCTTTCCTTGGGCGCCTCAATTACTGGAAATCAGACAATAATTTCAGAGAATGGCACATTTGAATTGGGGTTCTTCAGCCCAAATGGAACCACTAACTGGTATATAGGCATCTGGTATGCCAATATAACAGAGAAGACTATTGTTTGGGTGGCTAACAGGGAGAATCCCGCGAGAAATAGGTCTGGGGTTTTGAAGCTGTCAAAGGAAGGTGATCTCGAACTGTTCGATGCAGAGGGCGCCTCTCTTTGGTCGGCCGACACATCGAACAAGGCCTCCCGAGCTGTGATATTAGACTCTGGTAATTTGGTAATGCTCAGTGATGAAAATAAATTTGAAACTGTTTGGCAGAGTTTCGACTATCCTGTTGGCACCTTGTTGCCAGGGATGAGGTTCGGTGGACAGCAAAAGCTAGTCTCTTGGAAAAGTTCATTGGATCCTGCTCCTGGGCTTTTCTCGTATCAGTCAGATCCATCAGGGGTCAAACAATTGGTGCTGATATGGAACAGTTCTGTACAGTATTGGGGAAGCGGAACTTGGGACGGCAATGCTTTCAGTCAAATTCCAGAAATGAGAAACAAAGTTTTCTACAATATCAGCGTAGAAAATACAAACTCTGCTTTGTATGTCACATATACATCGATGGGTATCAAGAATGCGCTCTCACGTTTTGTCCTAGTTAATTCTGGAGGAACGCAACTATATGGCCTGCTTGATGACGCTAAATGGAGCTTGTAGTGGTCTCAACCGAGAAATCAATTTGCCGTATATGGTTTGTGTGGCGCTTACGGGATCTGCAACTCCAACAATCTTCAGTTCTGCAGCTGCATGGAAGGCTTCAGCCCCACAGACTCCATTTGAAAAAAAAAATATAAAAAAAATATATTCAAAAATTATTCAAAATATAATTGAAACTTCTTAAATAAAATTTTTAAAAAATAATATAAAATATATTAAGAAAAGTAAAAAATTTAAAGGGGCCCTCCCTGCAGTCCCGTGGTGGAAATATTTCCCCCGCTGCACAAGGCCGTGTAAAAAATTTATTTGACCTGTCGTACGGAACATAAAAATAAGACACTGGCTATGCAGCAATTTATACCGCACCCCATAGCCCCCTACTTTTTAGCCTTCCGTGCCTGCCTCTTCCTGCAACATCGTGCAACCCTCTCCCGTCCGTGCAAACGTTTGCGGCATCTAAAAGTGTGCCCTCCGTTAAAGGGATTACGCTGCTCTTTAAAAAAAAATTATTTATACAAATTCCTTTAACGGAGGGCACACTTTTCGATGCCGCAAAGGTTTGCACGGACGGGAGAGGGTTGCAGGAAGAGGCAGGCACGGAAGGCTAAAAGTAGGGGGCGGTATAAATTGCTGCATAGCCAGTGCCTGTGGGTACAAGCACCATGCAAACGTCGTCACTACCTGAATAACAACAGATGGATCCTCTCTGTCAAACCGTCAATGCTGCAAACCGTACATGTTCCAGCATGAAGAAAAAAGTGCCGTGAGAAATCAGAAACCTTCCAAAAACTGTGCAGATTGAAATTCAGCTGTGTCCTCTTCAAAATGATTTACCTGATTTATCAGTCCTGAAATTGTTTGTATCCATGTGACAACTTTCCGGTCATAAATTCAAGATTGAGTGTATTATGCGTTCAAAAAGTAATTTCCACCTACCACCAAGTAATAGTATAAATTTCTGATGTGAAAGCAATTTGCAGTTGTCGTCCTTACCTCAAGGATTGGCCAAGTAGCTATAGAAGAGGAACCTTTTAAACCCAAGACACACACAGCCCATTACATCCGTAATAATCTAATCTGTAATCGCACTCGATAAGTCCACATCATCAATGACAGGATGAACATTAAACTGACGCAAATGTCTTAATATTTATTACACGTCACCTATATGTATATCGTCAAGTACATTATCTTGACTGGAAATTTGCGCCACTTGAGAGGAGACCTTGTTCCAAGGCTTGCCAAATATGCTAGTGATCAATCTTGTTGGACTCTAAGGATGATTTATTGAGAAGTTGGAATTAATATTTGTGAATGATGGTACTTTAGATTTTTGTCATCACATCAAAAGCACGTATTTGTGGTGGAGAGGGATCTCATCGTGGATATAGTCGCTACACCAACACCTCCCACACGATATAGCCGGATATAACCACATAACATGTATGATTTGTACCCACTACGTACCACATCGATAAGCCAGACTTACGCAAATGAAGAGTCTAGGGCTTGAGCAACTCGAATCAATGACCTGCCTCTGTGATACCATGTAGATTTTTGCCGTCACACCAAAAGCATGTACTTGTGGTGGAGAGGGATCTCATCTTGGATATAGTCATTACGCCAACATATTAGTGGTGATGATGAATCACGGAGTGTGATTCGAAACGTTGATGGGAAAAAAATACACACAATCGAATCCAGAAAAATTCATAAGAATATTAGTGGTGGTTAATTTCAACATATTCATTGTTGATTGTGGATCGTTGCGCGTCTATACATTCACTGCAGCTAGTCTAAGATCCAAATTCTCTATTGTTGATTGTGGATCTTTCTTGCATTTGACTTCAGATCCCACACAAATTGTGGATCTTGATTGTGATCTTTGTTTCCTTTGCCTCTACGATGGTTTTCATTTTAGATAGCAAGTATTGTAATGTAATCTACAGTAATTAATATTAACATTCTGATTCTGCATGTTCTGTTTTTTCACTGCTCTATTCTTCTCTGTGTTTTATTTGCAATTTTTTTTTTCTTCTTTCAGCTAGATCTTGAGCCTAATTTGCAGGTAAAGTTGCAATTTTTCATGGTATCAAAGCACCGGGATTAGGAAGAAGGAAATTTTTTATTTTTTTTTCTTGCAGGAATAGTGAATCAGAGCTTAAAGAATGGAGTTTCCAGCCTATTCTCTTCTCACTACATATAACTATTTCAAATGGAAGCCAAAGATTCTTCTTTAGCTGAGAAGTAGAGGCTTATATCGAGTAGTTATGGCAACATAGGTTGAACCCAATTCTGATGTGGAAAAATCCAAATATTTCAACAAGATGGATGACACCTACGGTCTCTTATGCTTGTCCATGTCTCCAGAATTGTTGTTTCATGTTGAAGGATGCAAAAGTCCAAATAAAGTTTGGACTACGTTGGAGACTTTTTTTGGAAAGCAAGATGAGATGAGGAGTCACATTCTTGAAAATGAGCTCAACTCATTAGATCCAATTTTTTTTGATAATATTCAAGACTTCTTCACCAAGTTCAAGGCCATATTAGTCCAACTAAAAGGATGTGGAATCGACAAATCCAATGATGAAAGATAATTAATCCTTGCTATTTTGTCAAAGTTGGGTCTATAATATGTTATATTTGTCTCCACTTTTCACATAGTTAGGCTTGCAACAAGAGCAACTTGAAAGATGCCCACACTTGATGCCCTCATTGAGTCCTTGATACATGAGCAAGATAAGCTCATAAAGATGGGCACATTGAAAAATTCTAATGCTCATGCACTTGTTGTGCATGGAAGTGGAAATAACAACTCCAAATCCAATCAACAATCCAAAGGCAAAGGGAAGAAGGAACTAGATCCAAGAAAGGAAGGAAATCTTAAACCTCTAGATGGATCTACCAGCTCAAAAGAAAAGAAGGACAAAAAGGGAAAACAAAAGTGCAGCTATCGCAATTGTGGTTACCATCCAGAATCATCATGCATGAAGAAGACCAATGATCTCATGGCACAAACACTTTAGCAAAACAATCTTGGTAACCTTATCCCAAAAGGTGTCAAGAAGAAGCACGAAGAAAAAGCACTAGAAACAAGAAACACTGCTCATGCATTGATTTCTATTCATTCTTCTTTAGATACATGGATCATAGACTCTAGAGCTTCACACCATATGACAACCACAAAATATTCTCTCTTCTTTGAAACCATATTCTGGTTCACCTATTCGCTTGGGAGATGGATCTCTTGTAGCAGCAACTAGAATAGGGAAGGTTGAGATGGGAATTGGAAGTGTTGAGAATGTCTTGCACATTCCAAAGCTTTTTGTTAATCATCTTTTTATATAGAAAATGAAACACACTATCAATGGAAGGAGAGTTGAATTCACTCCAGATTTCGTGAGCATATTTGACATTGAAGAAAACTCCAAATTTTTTGTTGGTAAGACATATCACCAATCTCATATGTACACTTTCACTAATTTTTTTGCCAAATCAGATTCTAGTTTACTTCTAACACATGCAAATGATGAAAGTAGAGTTTGGCATGAAAGACTTGGTTATTTGAACTTTAGATACATGCAAATAATTGATAAAACAAGGGATGGTAAAAGGCTTTCCTACTATAGAATTTTGTGATGGAGTTTGTGAAGGTTGTGCTCTTGGAAAGCATCCACAATAAAAGTTTCCAAAGGGGATTGCATGGAGAGCCTTCTCTCCTCTAGATCTTGTTCACAATGATCTAATGGGTCCATTTCTTGATCCTTCCATGCCTAAAGCTAGATATGTCCTAACATTCTTTTATGATTGCACAAGATACACATGGGTTTATTTTCTCACATTCAAATTTGAGGTGTTTGAGAATCTCAAGATTTTCAAAGCCCATTTGGAGAATCAATTAGGCAAAATGATCAACATCCTCTACACAGATAATGGGGGGAGTATGTCAACAATGATGTTCAACATCTTTGTGATGGAGAAGGAATACAGTTGTAGGACACAATTCCTTACACTCCGCATTAGAATGGGGTAGCTGAGAGGAAGAACCGATCCTTGAAGGAGATGGTTAGTTGTATGATGCATGCTATATCCCTTCCCTCCAATTTGTGGACTGAAGCAATCAATTGTGCTTCATACATACATAATAGATCTCCTCACAAATATATCATAGAAAAGACACCTTTATGCAACTAGAAGTCACCCATTTTCAAATTTTTGGATCATGTGCATGGGCTCACATTCCTATAGAGAAGAGAAAGGTTTTGGGGCCTCAAAGAAAAGAATGCATCTTTGTTGGATACCCAGATGGTGTAAAGGGCTACATATTTCTATACCTTTCAACAAAAATACTCTTCATTGAGAGGAAAGTCTATTTGATGAAAGTCCCATGCAAGCATCTTAGGAGCCACATTCCAATACTTCTTTGCTTCCTCGTCTTACAGATCTCAAATATGATACATGCAATCATTCAGATGTAAATTCAGATACATCTGAATCTGATCTAGATGAACCTAAGCATGCATGTGCAGATCTAGATGCAATTCCTAATTGGGCTTCTAGTAATGATTCAGTATCTCCTATGAGAAATCAAAGGAATAGGAGCTTGACTGATATATATGATGCCCTCATGCACTTTCAACTACCGATCCCATCATGCCAATGCATGCTTATATGATTCAAGAATCTGTTCCTCAAACTTATCCAGAAGCTATAGGAAATCCCCTTTGGGAAGCCACCATGGATGAGGAGTACAATTATCTCATTGAGAAACAAACATGGGACTTGGTTCCACTTCCACGTGATCACAAACTTGTAAGGTGTACATGGGTCTGCAGGACAATGAAATCAACAGATGGCCATGTAAGCAGATACAGAGCAAGATTGGTAGCCAAAGGCTTTCAACAAGTTCATTGAATTGGCTATGATCAAACTTTTGGTCCACTGGCAAAAATGGACTCCATTCAGTTGGCTCTTGCAATTGTTGTAGCAAGAAGGTGGGAGATTCATCACATGGATGTGAAGAATGCATTTCTTCATGGTGATCTCGAGAAGGAGATCTATATGGAGCAGCCACAAGGGTATGTCTAGAATTCCTCATTGGTATGCAGACTCAAGAAGTCACTCCATGGCCTCAAGCAGACACCTAGAGATTGGTATGCTAAAATAGATTTTTATCTTCTGTCTCAAAATTTCATGCGATACAAATAGGATCCAAATGTTTATATGATGAAAATATATGACTCTCTATTGCTCATAGTACTTTATGTAGATGATCGACTAATAATAGGTGATTCAGTCAAAGCCATTGCTTCAACCAATACAACTTTGCATGATATATTTGCCATGACAGACATGGGTCTCCTCAACTTTATTCTTGGTCTTGAAATCAGCCAAAATGAATAAGATGTCCAAGTTTCTCAATCCAAGTATACAAGGGATCTCCTAGCTCGATTTCACATGAGTGACTGTAAGCCAACACCCACACCTTTCTTGTCGATGGTAAACCTTGAGGATGGTAAGGACACACCATTGGTGGATTTCACACTATACCATTAGCTTGTGGAGAGTCTTCTTTATCTCACTCACTCTCATCCAGATATATCATATGCAGTGGGTGTTGTTTCCAGATACATGCAGGAGACACATAAGCTACATTGAAAGGTTGTGAAATGTATTCTTTGATATGTTCAAGGAACCATCATCTATGGGATTCATTATTCCACAAGATGTGCATTGGATCCCATTGGCTACATTGATTCTGATTGGGCTAGTGATCACAATGATCGTAAGTCCACTTCAGGATATGTCCTTAGCTTGGGATCTGACCCCATTTGTTGGTCCAGTAAGAAGCAATCTGCCATTGATTTGTCATTTGCATAGGTTGAATATTGAGGTCCAATCAATGCTACCATTCAATTTCTTTGGCTGCAAAATTTTCTCACTGAGCTGGGTATCTATTTTCATCAACCAACCATCATTTCATGTGACAACCAAAGTACACTAAAGGTTTGCAGAGATCCAATACAATGACAACAGACAAAGCACATCAAAATTCACATGCACTTCATTCGAGATCTGATCCATGATGGAATCATTGATTTGCAGTATTGTCCCGCATCTCAATAGATTGATGACATCTTCATGAAGACATTCACTGAGATGAAGTTTCACTTTCTCTGCGATCTTCTTGGGGTGAAAGAAATTGTACCACAATAGTGTTAGCAATTTTTCTTTCTACCTTCAATTCTAAGGAGATACACAACACTAGACTATGGGATTGACAATCTAGGACATGAAATCAACGCTATCAATAGACTGAAGACAAGAAAACGTAACTGTAAAAGGCTATACAAGCCTTCTACTCTTCAAGCTCCACTAGAATCAGGAGGGAATTCCTATTGTAGGTCTGAAAATGATAAAATTGTACAAACTAACCAGCAGCCCTATTTAAACAAAGTAGATAGTTCTTAGATGTATGATAATGGGTGCTTGACATTTCAGCATTACCTGAGCATAATCCCATTTTTCTCCTTTAAAATGCTGAGAACAAAGCCTAAACTAATGCTACTCCTACAACAGAAAGGAAAAGCAAAAATGAAATGATTTTGAAAAGATTTGGAACCAACTGAACCAAAACTTGCAAAGGAATGATCAGTGCCAAAGAGAGGGCAACAAAGTCACATAAAAGTTTGCCTATGTTGTTACATCCAAGCATGTCTTGAAAGCATTTTGAATGATATTAACTTGTAATAACAAGGTCCTATTAAGACAATATCAAACATTCATACTTAATGATCCACCTAAAAAACACACAAAATCCTATTGCATCCATGAAAGCATTTACTCCATTCCCTGAATAGAAGGCAATCAAAAAATACAACCCAAAGAAACAAATGTGCTTGAAGAGTGACCATAATAATTGATTATTTCATTCAAATAAGTGTACATTATTAGGTGGAGACAAACATTTGATCAAATAAAGCTCTTAAGCTCATTTCAAAACGTAGAGATCTTCACAACTAGGATCAACTTTTAGATATCTAAACCTCACTAAAACACTTTACAATATTCTTTACAATACACTATCTACATTAGCAGAGAATCAGGGCTGGAACCCTTCAAAATGAGGAGAAATGAGGATAACTAGACAAGACAAAAAACCTAACTAAAACCCTAGAATGCATCATAGCTTGACACGTCTTCATCTCCTTGTCTTCCAATTTTGAACCCGCATTTTCCCCTCCAAAACTGAGTCTTCAATCTTCACTCAAGTCTAAATGTGACATCTCAAAATTTGGAGAAACTCCTTAGCAGTGAGCTGTCACATTCAGCCTTGCACTTTGATAAAAAAATTTCATCTTTGCACCACTGTACCCTTACTGGAAACTATGTTGAAAATCTGAAATTTACCATCCTTAGGCACTTGTCAAGTCACCTTTTCTCTTTCCAATGTTTTCCATTTTGACCTCCTTTCGCACTTGTTGTAGGAGTTTATTTTTTTCTCTGTTCTAAAACAAAAAAAATTGTCATTCTACTGAAAGTTAAAAACTGGCTTTTTACCGGACTTTTCTATTTGCCTTGAAATGGTAAAAAAAACCTCTCATGCTAAAAGTGACACTGTCATTCCTCTTTTTTTGGTATATTTCCCATCATGAGAATTGATTTTCAGTTTGAATGAAAACACCTCTTTAGTGGAAATGACACCTCTCCTTTGTGTGTGTTTTCCATTTCAAATTTATAAATGAAAACTACCTCCTTGCTAGAAACATGCAGAACATCATAATGAATCGTCTTTTGATTTGGCATCCTCAATTGTGTCTCACGGTTCCTCTGTTGCAAACAAAGTTGATTTTGACAAAACATCGAGCACTAATTTGTTTCATGCTTTAGTGGATGTTAACAACCTGCACTGTTTTTTGAAACGATGCTGACCTCGTTAATCACATAGCCTTCCAGTCTTCCGGTAATTTTGGTGAACCTCTTCACATTGCCACAAATTCGTACTGAGGCACTGCATCAACATATTTGATAAAATATATAACCCAATACCTTAATGGATATAGTTGGAGATCTGTAACCTGATCTACGACTTTCACGTTGGCATGAGCGGGGAATAAGCTAAGAACACGTGAGGTTTAGCCTTTCACTGAATGCACTTCATGCACTCTTTGCAACAAATGCATCCCATAAGATCACATCAATCTTTGCAGTCTTTTGCAATCATCGGCCACTTGTGAAATGCCATCCCTTCAATGTTGGAAATGGAAACACTCTAAGAGGGGGAGAGGGTGAATCAGAGTGATAAAATTTTACCAAGTTTTACAAGGGTGCACAAAAGACCTCGGCTTCAAAGAAACTGAGACATGTCTATTGAAAGGAGTATAAGACAATTGTGAATATTTGCAGCTTATAACATTGACGGAACTTGTAAAAAGCATTGTAGTATTGTTCCATTGAATTGTGAACAACCTAGTTTAAGCTTTTTGAACAAAACCAACTACTTATATTTTTCATGAAAGACCATGACAAAGTAATGACTATAAACAAGATAAAGAAGACTCAAAGTATTAGAGCATCACATTAGCATCAACAAAAATAAAAGAATAAAAAATATATCACATACCAAATATATGTTTCCTAAGTGGAAAAACTCTCATGGGGTATAAAAAACCACTCGAACTTGTTTCCACTATAAAAAACCACTGGAACCTTGAAAATGAGCAACACATTTTAATTTAATATACAACTATTGATCTACCCTTTTTAAAAAAGAATTGAAAATCTCAACAAAAACATGTTGATGTGGTATCATATTTGATGATGTAGAACTTAAACCTAAGTTATAAGTTAGAACAAGTTGCCAAATAAATCATTGTTAAATAGTAATAATAAAATTGCTTAACTATTGTATTCTCTCTATTATTTTTTAAAATAGTAATTTAAACAATTTTATATCTCATCCATATGTATTATATATAAGAAATGAATATTATCATATTAATTGTATTTTATTACAAATAATTAAATAATAATTTTATTTTAATCAATAATTATTATAGTGGTTATTTCCATATTTTAAGAATTATATTAGTCCAAATAAATCTAACAAAGTGTGGACAATACCATGTGCTTTAACTTAAAATCATGTATACACCTATATAATTTCTACTATTGTTTAATATCAATTTCCATAGTATTTGGAGCCTTGAGAATTGAAGTGGCTTTGAAATCTTTGAAAGCTCACCATTTAAAGTGCCCAAGATATTATGGATAAATTGGAAATTGGTCAAGTCTATAAAACATTAAAAATGAAATTCAGAATGGAACACACTTAAAGAGAAATTACTTATATAGCAGTTGATTTGATGGAATTTAAATTTAAAATAAAACCATTTTTAATGGTTACAAAAAAAATATTGAAATAGATCACGTTCAAATATGATTAAGATAATATGCAAAAAATGCATAGGTGACTCTTGAATCAACATCAAGTCAAAATAAATAAAGTAAATAAATATAAGTCAAATAAACTTGAGAAAGTATTATATTTAAGCCGAGAGACTTTTACAATTGCCACAAATTTATGTTCAAGCATTGTTAGGATGAAAAATCGAAATGAAAATAGCAGATAAACAGAATTAACAATACACAACACAAACAATGAGACACAGATTTATCGTGGTTCGGCAATTGCCTACATCCACACTTGAAGCAGGGGAATCACTCTATTATTCACCAATCTGGTTTACATATACACAGCTACAATCAGCTCCAGCAATTGATCTCTAGAAATGAATTACAATCAACTCTTAAAGAGCTTGCAAAGAGAATGTGAATAGCTAAGAGTTTTGGCGGCAAACAAGGAAGGAGTCTATTGGACTTCAACTTCCAACAATCTCTCACTGAAGGCCAACGAACTGCTGCAACAAGTAGATTCCCCCACTCAGTTTTACTATCAGTTATTGGAAAGGCCGAAAGAAGCTCGACAGAAATCAAACTTCTCCCACTTAACCACTTTAGTGAGCACATCAGCTGGATTCAGGTCGGTATGAATCTTATCTATATGAAACTTGCCTTCTTCGACCATATGGTGCACATAATGACTACGAACATCAACATGTTTTGACCTCGGTTGAGATGTTTGATGTTTAGTCATAAAAATGGCACTGCTGTTATCACAAAACAAAGCAAAATATGATTGCTTCAAACCCAACTCGTTGAACAAGAGTTGCAGCCATACCATCTCTTTTTCTCCCTTAGAAAGAGCTATGTATTCTGCTTTCGCGGTTGATTGAGAAACTGTATGTTGCAATTTTGAAGCCCAACTAATCGCTGCCCCGACAAATGTGAAAGCATAACCAAAAGTAGACTTTCTTTTGTCTAAGTCATGGACAAAATCAGAATCGGTTTACCCTTGCAAAACTGCCTTGTCCTTTCCAAACCATAAACAAAAATTAGAAGTACCTTTGAGATACCTCAAGATATACTTAACCGCCTCCCAATGTGATTTCCCAGATTAGCCATAAATCTGCTCACCAATCCCATGGCATGAGCAATGTCCGATCGAGTAGACACCATAGCATACATGAGGCTTCCAACTGCAGATTTGTATGGAATTTTATCCATAAACTCCTTATCTTCTTGTGTTTTAGGACACAATTGAGAAGACATAAAATGAGAGGCTAAAGGTACACAAATAGACTTAGCATCCGCCATACCAAATCTGTCCAAGACTTTTTGAATGTAGTCTTGCTGAGATAGTTTGAGTTCTCTCTTTTTTCTATCCCGAAAAATAGTCATTCCTAGGATCTTCTTTGCTGCCCCTAAGGCAAATTCTTTTGCTAAATGAGTCTTAAGTTCACTCACAATCCTCATGCTTGTGTTGGCTACTAGCATATCATCCACATAAAGGAGAAGAATGAAAATTCACCATTAGGAAGCTTCTTATAATAGATACAATGATCAGACTCGCTGTGAGTAAACTTGTGATCAATCATGAACTTGTCAAATTTAAGATACCACTACCGGGGGGCTTGCTTAAGCCCATACAAACTGCGTTTCAATCTGCAATAAAGGTGTTCCTGCCCCTTTTTAATGAACCCTTCCGACTGATGCATAAATAGTTCCTCATCAAGATCGCCATGGAGAAATGTCGTCTTCACATCCAGCTGTTCAAGTTCAAGATTCCACGCTACAACTAATCCCAATACTGCTTGGATGGTAGTCATTATAACTACTGGCGAGAAAATTTCTTTGAAGTTGAGGTCTGCTGCTGAGCATATCCCTTTACAACCAGTCTTGCTCGAAATATTTTGTGACCATCGGCTTCATCTTTTAGTTTGTATACCCATTTATTTCTTAATGCCTTTCTGTCAGGCGGAAGTGACACCAATTCACATGTCTGATTTCTCACTAGTGCATCCATTTCTTCGCACATTGCAGTGTGCTAGTTATCATGGTTTGTATTTTTACAAGCCTCTTTGTATGTTGTAGGCTCTGTTTGATCAGAGATGAGAAAAGAAGGTTCAGCCTCTTCACAAAACAGTAAGTCATAATCAGAAAATTTTGCAGGAGGTCGCCTTTGTCTGGTTGATTTCCTCAATTGACTCTCTGTTTCAGTAGTAGAGTCATTCAATTTTTGTGATCCCTGTTTATGCACACTCATATTTCTCCCATTTTTAATTTGCCTGGTAGTTTTACTGACCTGTGGAAATTTGTCCACACTTGCTATAGACAAGTTGCAGGAATGTGGACTTGCAGAAGCATATTGCTCTGCCTGTGTTGGATTTAATGGCAAAGAGTTGGGTCTGCGTGAGGGGGCTACCACATCGCCATCGGCAGTTTGGATGCACAATGGTGGCAAAGACCCCGTGAGTGCTGGTGAGTGTAGGGGATGGGGCGGTGTAGAGACCTTAGCGTGAGAGTGGGCAGGGAGCTCACAGGAGGGAGCTTGTGCAGGAGGCACAAGCTCAGTGGGGACATGAGGACACGGGGAGAAGAGCAGGGAGGGCCCATGGGGTGGAAGGCTCACAGGAAGCTTGCGGAAGAGGGCTTGCGGAGAGGGGAAGGAAGCTGCAGGGGGGTCAAGGGAAGCCTACAATGTTGGCAGGTTTCGCATGGAGTGAGGGGAGGCTGCAAGGAATCTGCGGGGAGAAGGAGAGGAGATTGTGGGGTGCGGAAGCTGCAGGGAGCTCACGGGGTGTGGGGAAAATGATGATTGTGGTGGGTGGAGTGTTGAATGTTGTGCAGTAACTGGTGGAATTTCAGACCACCGTCGTTCCTCCAAATTTCTTGCGACATCAGTGCGATTTTGGGGAGGCTTTGCTCTATTTGGCAGACCCCCAATTTCAAAATTACATGAAGACCAAACATTATCAACACTTTCTTCATCATTCGCATACTGAGAACTATATTCAACTAATGTAGATGTCATAGGAGATCCCACTGAATGAGAGACCGGAGGCAAAGCGCTGGTAGTCGAATTCTGAAATAGAGACATAGGGACATAATCTATCTCTGATTTATTTGCATCTTGTAGTGCGGGAAAGGAGTTTCATGAAAGACTACATCACTACTACGAACAATCCTTTTGTGAACTGAATCCCACAATCTAAAACCAAACTACTCTTCTCCATACCCCACAAAGATACATTTCAATGACTTTGGATCCAATTTCGTTCACTTTTCCTTGGGTATATGCGAGAAGGCTTCACATCCAAACACATGAAGATGCGAATATGAAATTCTCTTCCCTTGCCATTCCTCTTCTGGAACACCCAAATCCAATTTAGATGGTGGACTTCGGTTGATTAAATATACTGTTGTGTTACACGCTTCTGCCCAAAATTCTTTGTCTAAAACTGCATTAGACAACATACATCGTGCCTTCTCAAGGATTGTTCTATTCATCCTCTCGGCTGCACCATTTCTTGAGGAGTGAAAGGAACAACCTTGATTCTTCTAATCCCATTATCAGCACAAAAATTATCAAATTCATGTGAACAAAATTCCCCACCATTATCGGTTTGTAAGCATTTAATCCTATGCCCAATCTGATTTTCAACTAAAGCCTTGAAAATTTTAAATTTTGAAAACAATTTAGATTTCCTAGAAAGCATATAAATCCATACTTTTCTTGTACAATCATCAAGAAATGTTACAAAATATTTAGCTCCTCTAACGGAAGTTACCTCAGTCGGTCCAAAAACATCCGAGCATACAAGCTCCAGAGTTGTTGTCTTTGTGTCACGCCCACCTTTCAGAAACTGACTCTCTTTTGTTTGTCATAAAGGCAATGTTCACAAAAGGCTAAGTCCACAAGCTTGAGGCCTAGTAGCTGATTTCATGTATGCATAACATGGAGACCTTTCTTGCTAATGTGCCCAAGTCTTTGATGCCAAAGATCCGCTTTGTTGTCCTCAATCACCATTGTAGCTTTCACTTCACCATGAGTCTTAAATATGTATAGGCTTCCCACTTTGTTACCATTTAAAATCAGCATGGTACCATGTGTTACTTTCCATGTATCCAGGAGAAAATTGACATTAAGACCTTGACCAAAGAGCTATCCAACGGATATCAAATTGTGCTTCAATTTTGGGACACGGTGAACATCTTTGAGCAACCATATTTTACCACCTTCTAATGGGAGCAATACATCCCCTTTGCCTATAATTTCACAAGCTTTGTTATCTCCTAAAAAAACATTGCCAAATTGACCTTCATGGTAGTTAATGAACACTTCAAGACATGAGGTAGCATGATAGGAGGCACCAAAATCAAGCACCCATGAATCCAGAGTAGTGTCGGTTGTTGAAAGGATTAAAACACTATCATCTTTATCATAAACTATATTTTCTTCATTTTCCCGCACTCTCTCTTGTGCTCTTTTGAAATTTTTGCAATCCTTTTTCACATGACCAGCTTTGCCACAAAACCAACATTCATCATTTCTGTTTCTAGACTTTGATCTCTTTGCTGATTTCGAATGTCTATGGTGATTATTTCTGCCTCTATTATGACTTCTACCTCTATTATCAGTGCTGACCACCATTAAGGCTTCACCGGATGAAGGTTCATCATTCTTTCTTCTCAAATCCTCGCTGAGAAGAGTAGCTGCTACATCATTAAAAACTAACTTATTTTTACCAGATATAGATGTGCTAACTGCTATTACAACACCATCCTAGCTGCTTGGTAAAGAACATAACAACAAAACAGCCTTTCTTTCATCATCTTGTGTCATCCCTACCGAAGTCGCTTGACTAATCAATGCATTGAATTCATTGATGTGGTTTGCCATAGCACAACCTTCCTTCATTTTTAGTTTGTACAAGTGCTTCATAATAAAAACTTTATTTGCAGTTGAAGCCATTTCATACATGGCTGAGAGTCTATCCCATACTTCTTTTGTTGTTGCATCACCCGTGACATTGAAGAGAACATTATTGGACAGCGAGAGAAAAATTATCGCTCTTGCCTTCTTGTCCAATTTTTCCCAATCTTCATCAGCCATCCTAGCTGGTTTCTTTGCTTTCCCTTCAAGCGCGAGTGAAAGGTCTTGCTTTATCAGCAAAGACTCCATCTGCACTTTCCATAATCTGAAGCTCTGACCAGAGAACTTCTCTATCTTTGATTCTTCCATGATTCTGGAAATTCAAACACCAAAATCTAAATAGCGATCTAACCTCGCTCTGATACCAATTGTTAGGATGAAAAATCGAATTGAAAACAGTAGATAAACAGAATTAACAATACACAACACAAACAATGAGACATAGATTTATCGTGGTTCGGCAATTGCCTACATCCACACTTGAAGCAGGGGAATCACTCTATTATTCGCCAATCTGGTTTACATATACATGGTTGCAATCAGCTCCAGCAATTGATCTCTAGAAATGAATTACAATCAGCTCTTAAAGAGCTTGCAAAGAGAATGTGAATAGCCAAGAGTTTTGGCAGCAAACAAGGAAGGAGTCCTTTGGACTTCAACTTCCAACAAGCATTTGGGGGTTGACAAATATTTTGATGGTCATTTGGTTTTCAATTGATTTAAGGCTTAATAATTTATAATTAATACATGTAAAAATTATTGAGCCATTACCACACAGTTACACTCAATTTTTAAAAATTGAAAAAACCTGCAATGCACCATTCTTTGAATTGGCAAAAAAAAATTCAGATAAAGAAGGGATCCATTACACAAGTATGTGATATTGTTTTGACAGAATTCACTTTTCATGGAGTTGCTTTGTTGAATATGAATTAATGGATCTATTTAATTACAAAATCATCAGCATATTAATCTTCAATCTTTGGAATGTTACCTGTATCAGTAGACTCATCAAAATATTAATCTTCAACCTTTGGAACGTTACCTGAATCAGTTTTTCATTACAGGTATGCAACCAGCGAAACTTCTTTTTGTTTTCATTACCAATATCTCCTATGATTTTGCGTGATTGAAGTATATCGAAAAATTGACAAATTTCACATAAATTTATTGTTGTATATTGTAACTGTTAAATAAGAATCAATAATTAATATAGGATAAAATTGTATAAGAATCATCGTACTAGTTATAAAATAATGTTTAAAATCTATCCTATGTGTCTATACCTGTCTATACCTGTTTATCCCCATTTTGCTTAAAAAAATGCTTAAAATCTATCCTATGTGTCAAACAGTGAGAGGAAAAATTAAAATGAAGAGATAAAACTTAGGATACATTTTGATGACAATTGTATGATACAGAGCGATTGCAAGGCATCACAGCATACCTAAATTTTTTCTCTTCGTTTTAACCTTAAAAATGATAATTTTTCCAGTTTATATCAAACAATGTTTCTATAAATGATTGCCACCGGCTTTTGAACCTGAGGATGCCATGTTTGTTGCTTCAGCAATAGAAGCCATCGAATATTTTCAAAAATCTCAGCGAAGTGAGAGCCTGCCATGAATATTGAAGGGTGGCACGAGGTTTTTTTATACTTGAAAATGCACGTGATCTTGGAAAACATTAGAGGATTTAAAAAATAAGGAAAACGAAAAGCAATGAACGGTTTTTCTTAGCCATGTCATGCCCAACAAACCAACATACCATATTGAAAATAACGAGGACGAAAAAATAAAATTAAGGTGGACACAAAATAGATACGAGTTAAACATATTATAAAAGAAGATCTTAGAAATTTTTTTAAGTAACCGCATAATCTATATGCACATCAGAGGTCTTGATACCTTTTGGAAGAAGTAATTTCCCCCATTATCAGTGGCAGAATTGTAGATTTGATGTAGCTTTCAAATCCTATAGCAATGAAAATGGTATATTCGAAGGATGTAATTTTTCAGGGAGCTACAGGAATTTTCAAATAATGAAGCCTAAAAAAATAGTCCATTTTGATATTAAGGTTGAACTACAGAAAGATATACAGGTAGAACGACCTCAAGAAGATGCACATGTAGAAGAACTTGATGGGCATGAAGGTGAAGAAGGGTTAGAAGAGACTATTGAAGATGAACAACTAGAGAATCTTGTTACACTTCAAAGAAGATCCACAAGACAATGTAAGCCTATTGATAGGTATGGATAGTCTATCTGATTTTCGTTGTGTTTTTGTTTTATCTTGTACTGACAACAAACCTAGATCTGTGAAAGATAAAATGAAGGCTTTGGAAAAATGTGACACATGGGATCTAGTTGAGCTTCTTAAGGAGAGAAAAGCCATTGGATGCAAATGGGTAAGTGGATTTTTCCATTAGATTCCTTTTATCTATTGCTACTGCTTTTGATTTAGAAATAGAGCAAATCAATTTTAAAACAACTTCCTTACATGGGGACCTTGATGAGGAAATATTTATGAAACATTTTGATAATTTTATTGTGAAGGGACAAGAACACTTGGTTTGCAAGGTAAGAAGATCTTTGTATGGTTTGAAGAAGTCACCAAGAATGTGGTATCAAAAATTCGATGCTTTTGTATTGAATCACGACTTCATTAGAATTGAAGAAGATCATTGTGTTTATTTCAAATTAATTAATGATCAATTACTAGTCATTGTCCTTTATGTTGATGATATGTTCTTTATTGGAAAAGATAAGGGAATGATTAGGGAGCTTAAGAGTCAACTATCTAGTACATTTGGTATGAAAGATTTAGGAGTTGCAAAATATATTTTGGGTATGGAAATCAACAAGGACTGGATTAACAGAAAACTATGGTTAAGTCAAAAGAAGTATGTTAACACTATTTTGTAGTGTGTTTTCATGCATGATTGTTAACCGATTAGTGTCCCCTTTCCAATTGGCACTAAGCTATCTCTAGAACAATGTCCTAAAATGGTTGATGAACTTGAAGAGATGTGTAAAGTTCCATATGCTAGTACTATAGGAAGCCTTGTGTATGCTATGGTTTGTAGAAGACCAGATATTGCCCAATTAGTGGGAGTTTTTAGTAGATTTATGGAAAATCTTGGTAAAGAGGAAGGTATCTGTTTTCTTTGTGATTTGTGCGTAAGTGGTTTTCGCAACCATTTATGATTTATGGTTTCTCTCATGCCTATTTATTTAGTGTTTGAGTTGAAAGAAATAGATGTTATTTATGGAAGCAAAGAAGTGCTACAAAATTTTAGAAAGAGAAGTTGTATTGATGTAACTCTTTTAAAGGATTAATACAAGCCTTGGATCTATTTGTGGTGGATTTTTTTCCTGAAAAAGTTTCTCCATGTAAATTTTTATGTTATGATTTGAATTATTTTGTTATCCATTACTATATGAAATTTATTGTTATCTGTTTGTTTGGTTGCATAAAATTATCAATAACATATTTGCACTGTATGTTTTATCCTAGTTTTTCAACACTAAGCCTCCTCCCCTATCAAACCTTTGCCCTGGCCACTATCATTGATCGTAATGACAACAACAACTTGATCTAATAACTATCACAACGATGTTAGCAAAGACTGCCTTCGATGTTTAAACTCTCAAATCCATGTTGTATTCCCATGCCAGGCACACTCCTCATTGCTTGTTCACAAGAGTCAGCATGCAACACATTTTCTAACACTCCAATAATACCGCACAACATCCACCTTTCTCATATTCGATGGAGATCTTACTAAGATTTTTTTGACATTTAAGGAGCAAACAAATCGAACTTTACTCCATCTAGCTTTTCTAAGGCAATGTACACAAGCACATAGATACTATAATGATCTGATACCAAATGAAGGAGCTGAATGCTCATTTCATTGATGGTTATGGATTGATTTACAATGGAAGCCTTTATATAGGCAATATAAACAATTTTAAAACTAATTAACTAACTTCAGAACTATCGTATGCAACTAAAAAACTATTGTATCCAACTTACTATAATTTAATACACCAAAGATACATTATAACAAGAGAAAATGAAATCTCCAAAGGGTTTTTCAAATGCAACAAGATCCACAGAAATAAGATGCATCATAAGAGGAGTGTCAAATAGTACATGAATATATTATAGCATGACAACAATGAAGGATGAATGATGCAATATGGGAGGAGCATAATAGAAGGACATAAGGTTGTTAAAAACTAGCCAACCTAGATTCTATCATGCCATGATCAAGATTTTTGAGGAGAGAAGTCAAGAAGATGTTGTCCTAGTGCCTAGAGGCATTTGAAAATATTTAACAATTTAGTTGAAAATATTTAAGGGGATGCCTCTAGATACATAAATCTTGTTTTATTATTTGTTAGACATGGTTTTTAAACAAGATTGATTCTAGGAGATCTGATAATGATATGTGCCTTTGATTTCAAGAGACTAATATTGTAATAAACTTTGTATCAATTGTATAACAATCTTTTTGATAAATAAAACATATTTTTAATCCTTCATCATCCTTTTGTGTTGTCTATTGTTGAATGCAATAACAAATAGTCTTGCAAACCAACAATTTTCTTGCAATTTTATCTCATTTCATAATCTATATTATAGCCTCAAATGTTATGCATCAGTTAATCAATATTTTAAATCAATTTCACTTTTTATTTCAAAATATCTCTACTTTTTTCATGAAAAAAAAAATAGCATTAGTTTCAGTTGTAAGGAATATTGGTAGCTAGGAAACCAATCCTTCATTTGGAGATTGATATATCGACATTCAATTCCCACAACTTGAGAGATCATCACATGTTCACAAAATAACTAAATTAAGTGTTTGGCAAGGTGCATATTCATAGTGATAACATGAATTGTATCTTGACCTCCAAGTCATTGAATCCTCTTCCTAGAAGACTTTTCAAAAAATAGAAAGTGTGGGTCATTCAACTGCATGACAAATACATATCAAATAAAGAAAAATAGTAAGTGTGAATAATTATAAAGAAAATTTCTATCAATTGTTTAACCAACGCTAGATAAAGAAAATTTACTTCAAGTTCTAAGACATTCAACATATACACCACTTATTTACATGCATCCCTTAAATTATTCATTTACATATCATTTAGTACACCATGTTTATACCCACTTCCTTACATTTTCTCCCTACCTTGAAATTAAATAGTCAATCCCAAATGGTTCAAGATTGACTCCAAATTTTAAACTTTCAAAATCAAATTCTCAATTTTCTACTTTTTTAATGGTAGAAAATTGAGAATTATAAATGATATGTACTTGTGTGTTGGTACTATATTTAATGGTAGAAAAGTGAGAATTATCAATGATATGTACTTGTGTGTTGGTACTATGTGTTGGACAATAATGAAAAACTATTAGTGTATATTTTAATTTCGAAGGGATAAAGATTAGATCTATATGTAAGAAATCTACATGTTTGAGAATGTTGTCTTCAAATCTTTGTTCCAACTCATAAAATTGGTTCACATAGGTGTTTGAACTAATAGAATCTAATAATAGTGATCTAGCAACTTTCTTAAAGGTATTTTTAAATATCATCATCCTTATAAGAAGGTAAACATTAAGAAGGAAAGATAAATATAAGTCTACATGAACTTCCTACTAGATTAATTCTAAGAATATTTGTTCATTTGCATATATAAAATCAAGACCATGACACTTAGATTTTATTTCAAGGAGCTCAAAATCAACCCATATAGATTTACAAGACTACAAAAATAAAAGACAATCTTCATATTGAAACTATTGATTTTTTCACCTTATCAAATAGATTCTAAATAATGTGAACACCATTCTTCAATATTATTCCCAAAACTAAATAGCATGAATATAGTAGTGGCTTCGGCTGTGCTCGATGGGGGGTTGTTGCTTGCTTGCAGCAATGTCCCGATTTCCCAGATGTGAAAGGTGCAAATTCATACTAAACAGGTTGAATTGCACGCAACACAGTCCCGTATAATAATTTTGACACGAACGTTACCCCACTTAAGGATGGTCGACAAACTGTATTTAATATTTCTAAAATTAAATATTTTGGAAGATGAATGGTGACATTGATGGTGGACCTCAAAAAAATTTGAAGATGAATGCCATTGTCAAAACTAAATTGATTGTTAAAAATCCATTCAGAGAAAGGAAAGCTTTCCTTTCTGCTTGTAAATCTATGTTTGAGCTTTCTTTCTTGGAGAAATCTCTAGTGTGAAACCTCTATCCCTATGAGTGTTTAAAAATTCTCTTTATTAAAAAAGAAGCTCAAAATTGAATAACCATTTTAAGAATTATGTTTTACTAATCCACTTGAGAGTACTAGTAGACTTACCTCTTTCTCTCTCTCCATGACCTCCACAAGCCTCTATCCTCTACTAGGATCTACTTTTCTATTTTTTCTCCCTTCTAGGGAATCCATTCTAAAACCTATTCTCTTATCAATTCCTCTATCATAATGTTTTATTACTTTATGTCTTACCTTTCTTCTTACTAGATCCATTTCTAGGTTTTCTTTACTACTTGCTTTCTACTTGTCAATAATTGATGCAAGACAATTCCTTCATCTCTCCCATGTTTGTTAACCATCTTGTGCTCATTTTTTTATCACTGCTCATATCCTTAATTATATCTATTCTTTTTCTTTAGGTATTGTTATCAAATCTAACTATAACTTCTCTCTTCAAATTTACTTTAAACTTAACTAGATAAAAATATCTTGGTCTCCCTATGTGTGCTACATCATCTTTTCATAGCTCATTGCAATCAAAAGACTTCTTCACACTTAATACCAATCTTATACATCCTCTCACAAGACATAATTATAAAAGGTAAGCCTAGTTATGATACTACTTAATACTTCCCTATTATAGCGCTCTCTAGTTATAAGATTTCCTCATAAACCTCCAACAAATTTTCTAGAGCCCTGAAAAATAATAAATAAAAACAAATAAATAAAAAAAGCCTTGTTTTGATACTAGTTGGTATAGTTGAGATCTAGATGTCTAGTCAAAGGTGACCTAATATAGTAGTCTAATAAACCTTCAACATACTCATGAACACCAAATACAATAAAATTCAAATTGCACTTACATGACTTACAACACTCTAAGAATGAAATGCCCTAATGATTTCAAATTTAAAAATATTGGTAATTAATCAACTCCATTTCTTTCATAAATATTGAATAAACTAGTTTTTTCACTAGACAATCTCAAATAATCAAAAAATAATGTAAAGGAGGTTCATTCTCAAGAGCTTGGCATGTATGTCCAAAAATGTACAAGAGTTATTTGAGTCATTTTAGACATATTGCATCATTCTTTTGAAATTTCCTAGATTCGATTGTGTGTATTTTTTTCCCATCAATGATTTGAATCACACTCCGTGATTCATCATTAGGATGAAAGAATTCCAAAGATGGGAAAAAAATACACACAATCGAATCCAAAAAATTTCAAAAGAATATAACATGGATTGTGGAAATCTCATAGCATTAATATTACATCATTTTAATTTTAAATATTTGCAATAATCGTTTGCGATCCAGTATATCGGGCGGAAATACAACCAGGCAAAAATGCGAAAAACTGGATTTTAGGAAGCGAAAAAGAGATTTCGAAAGGAATCGATTAGGGTTTTATTGAAAATATGGTCCGCAGGTTTTAATCAGAGAAATGAATTTCTCAAAAGGAACATAAGTCTAAATACAATGATTTTTATTCAACCTGTGTAAGGATAGGGCTTTTGTCTGCATAATCGTTTCGATCTGGCTCTTTATGTACAAATGAAGACTGATTTATAAAGGTTTCGATGCGTAGAGTCGAGGCAAGGTTGCTGGTGAAAATTGCAATTTTTTAAAAGAAAAACCTTGGAGTTTTCATTGTTCAGTCCCTGATAAAAATCATGGGTTTGATAAACTGAAAAAAGAGATTTTTGAGTCGCACGACAGTTATTTAGCAATAATAAACTCAAGACGTAGAATCAAACTGACAATGAATGTATGCTAAATGATACGCTAGAGATAGCTTTAGCCAAACGATATCATTTTAGGGCGAATTCTGGACTGCGAATTTGGACTGTGAATTCTGGAGCGATTTTTGGAGCATTTGTTGTGGACTGCATGCTCTCCAACATCACCGACATTGTCTGACATGACCAACTCTGTGAGGATGTGGAGGAGTTAGTCTCCTCCACGTGGTTTGCATCTTCTCTCTGTGCCCTTATTACTATTTTGTATTTACTCTGTGCCCTTATTACTGTTTTGCATTTACTTTCTGCTCGGTGCTTAATGTATTTTTTCTGCATGTTAACCTAACCATTAATCACACCTCTGGTCACTCTTATTACTCCTCTATAGCTCCCAATGGAGCCTGAGTCTGATGGCGCTGCCATTAATTCTCCTCAACCCACTAAGTAGGCTCATTCAAGCCAAACAAAAACATTTGTTGAGATTGCTAAACCTTTTGAGTAGGCTCAAACAAATTGAAAGAAAACCTTTGCCGAGATCATTGCTCCATCTGCCCATGGAGTCCACCCTAGTGCGATATTTTTTAAGACTCTTGGAGGCGAATGACCTAGTGAGGAAGGTAAGAGCCCTACCATGCCCTCGAATTCTTTCTGCATTTCACCAAACGATGAAATGTTGAAAGAAATTGTTTCCGAAAAAACTAGGTTAAGCAATACTACAATTTTTTTCGCTTGTGTTAATATTGAGAAATGCCTACCTAGGAAATTCCTAGATGATTGGTTTCATAATCTTTGGAGTTTGAAGTTAGGGCTTAAGATTTCATTCTATAGGAAAGTCCAGAAAGGTGTATATATTATCTTTTTTAATAGTCATGAATCTTAGGTTGAAATTCTTAAAAGACAATACTGGACTGTTGGGAACACCTCCTTTTGTGCCCTAGCCTGGTCTTCAGAGGCCATCAATGAGGAAGTTCTTGCACTCTCAAGCCCTAGATGGGTCATCCTTAAGGATGTCCCTCCCTTCCTATGGCATTTTCTTCCCGAGGTATTGGAAACATTTGGGAGAATATTCTGGTTGATGAAACAATGTGTTTAGTCCCTAACCTTGATGCAAGAATACTTATATCCATTAAACTTGGGGTCGACATCCCTCCTCTACTAAACCTTAACATTAGTGATGAAATATTTGTTTGCCCTATTGAAATACTTGGAGGACTGAACGCCTGTTTTTTGTGCAAAAAAGAAGGGCATCTTCAGAAGAACTACCCAATCATCGACTGCAAGAAACAAAAAAATAACACTAACCCAGCAGGAACATCTAAAAACCCTAGCTCTGATAGGGAGCCGATCCCTAGCCCAAGCAACCTTCATTCTATTGGAAACAATACCAACCCTAAAGATGATCCCTCCCTAAGCTCGACTCCTACCCTCATCCCTATTGAATTAAATCCAATGATTGTTGACAATGCTACCGAACCCCTCATCCCTACTTCCATTCCCTCCAAAATTTCTGAGGATTCACCTTCTGATTGTTTTCAAACAGTCACATCAAGAAAGCAGAGACGAAATAATTCCCAACAACTCGCCTTAAATCCAATCCAAGCTGGTGATCAAACTGCTAATCAGTTGACTACTAGTATCAAATACCCCATCACTATGAATGATGACATACTAAAAGCTTCACAAACTCTGACCACCTCCTTGGTTAAAAATATGGTTAAAAATTTAGAGAAGCTTGATCGTGGTGCTGGTGATGCTAGCATGAGTGATAACCCTGCAAAAATGGTCTGGGACCCCCAAACGATTTGAATCCACATTATTTGCAGAGGCTACCCCTAATGTTAACACCTCCAACCCTGTGACTGCATCTATGCTAAATGAAATAGAGGACAACCACATTATTGAAGTCATTTATTCTAATAAGGAACTAGTGGACATTAACTCTAGCTCAATGCTCCTTGGCTCTCTAGGCTCCCAAGTACCTGGGTCAAACATTGTAGAAACTGCATATGGTAAAACTGAGCTAACTGAGTTAATTGAGCTTAGTGAAGAAGAGGATGACCTCAAGAAAAGTTCCTCCATGGCTAAAAACAAAGGTAGGCCTTTTGGCTCCAAAAATAAGAAAAAGTTTGGAGATCAAAATGGTCTCCCAAACAGTCTCTCTTAATCCCCTTTTCTCATGAAATACATCTCATGGAATATTAGAGGCTTGGAGTCGCCTGATAGAAAGTTTGTTATTAAGAGGTTTCTAAATTGTCATAAACATCTAGATTTCTTGATGCTTCAAGAGCTTAAATCTATTGAGTTCTCCCTTGACTCTGCACTTGATTTTATTTGGAGAGATGCGATCAAAATATGCACCAATCATCCTAAAGGAAAGGGTGGAGTTGGTCTCCTCATTAGCCCTAATTGGGCAAATCACATTAGGGATAGGGGCATCTCCCATTGTAACAGAGTGGCTTGGACCTCCCTGGATATCAGAGGCTCCTGTTTTGGGGTATGTTCTATATATGCAGCTAATAATCATAGGGAAAGAGTGTCCCTCTGGAATTGGCTGGCGCCCTTCCAAGTATCCCCTGGGTCATGGCTGGAGACTTTAACATAATTGAAAACCAAGATGATAAGGCCAGGGGTATCCCTTTTGAATGGAAGTGCCAAGAGAAACCTCACTGGGATAGATTTAAACAACACATGCAGCTATTTGACCCCCTTGAGGGCAGCAAATCTGAATCCTCTGCCCTATGGTACACTTGGTGCAACTTTCAGCAAGGCCCCAACCGAATTTACTCTAGATTAGACAGGTTCTATGTTAATAAAAATTTCTTCTCCTTCTCCCCTAACCACTTGGGGAACTAGATGGCTGTTCTACCAGTAACCTTATCTGACCATTTCCCTATCATTGTTGTCATCAATACTAGGAACTCCATCCCTAACAACAATCCTCTCAATAAGAAGTTTATCCTTAATACCTCACTGCTAAACGACAAGGATGCCCTAACTACCATTAAAATGATTAGACTCTTTAACATGCACTCTCAACATCCCCAATCCCACACCCTCAGATGGAACAGAAATTTCTCCTCTTGGCAAAAAATATTCCAAACTATAGGCCAAAAGAAAGCCAGGGATTTCAGGCTTGTGGAAAAAACTCTCACTAATCGGCTCCACTCCTTGGAGCATGAAATAAAATTACATCCTTCCTCCTCTGTCCTAGCGGAATGGGTAGCTCAGGCTAGAGACATTCTTAGGAAACATCAACAGGTCAAAATCAAGGCTGCCCTCATCAGAGCACGTAATCATTGGCTCAAATTCAGAGATAAAGGCTCTAAAGTCTTCTTCAATCTCCTTAAACAAAAAAAAAATAGAGAAAAAATTGACAGAATCATAGTTGAGGATAAGGAACTCCTGAACATCAATGAGATCAAAGATGCTTTTGAAATGTTTTATAAAACCCTCTTTACCTCGGAAGATAGAAAATCCTCAAAAGAGGCTAGAAATAGGTGCAGTAACATTATCCCAAAAAGAATCTCTGAGGCTGAAGCTCTTTCTCTCAAGACCAAAATCTCTATGACAGAAATTGTTGATGCCATTAAAGCCCTTAAGGATGATAAGGCCCCAGGCCTCGATGGACTTCCTGTTGAGTTTTACAAAAATAATATTGAGTGGGTCACCAAAGACCTTTATGACATATACACCGAAGCATTTGATAGTGGCGTCCTTGGGGAGTCCATCAATAGGGGCATTGTTAAACTTATCCCAAAAGATGGGGACAAAGCCCTCATAAAAAACTGGAGGCCATAAAAAACTGGAGGCCAATTACTCTCCTCAATGTTTCTTATAAAATCTTGGCCAAAGCCCTAGCCTCTCGCCTTGAGAAGATCCTTCCCAAGTTCATCTACTCTACCCAAACATGACTCATCAAAGGAAGGTATATCTTGGAGAACCTTGTCACTAGCTGGGAATCTACGGAATGGGCCAAAACTTCAAATCAAGATACTGCCATGTTCCTTGTAGACTTTGAGAAGGCCTATGACAGGGTGGAATGGGACTTCATCCTCATGATGCTCAAAGCCTTTGGTTTCCCTAGCGAGTTCTATAAATATGTCCAAATTCTCCTCAAAGATGCCTCCGCCCTGGTTGAAGTTAATGGATCACTTTCCCAGTCTATCCCTCTTTCTAGATCCATTAGAGAGGGTTGCCGCCTCCCCTCTGCTTTGTTTGTCATTGCCTCAAATGCCCTCTTTTACCTCCTAAGAGATGATACCCTATCCCCTAAAGTTCATGGCATTAAGATGCCAGATGACTCTGAATTTCTCAACATACAATTTGTTGATGACACTACGCTCTTCCTGGAGCTCTCTAGGAATAACATTGACTCCCTCAATCAAAAGTTTGCAACATTTGACAGAGCCTTTGGTGCTTGTATCTCCAATTCCAAGTCTATCCTTCTTGGGTGGAACGAGGAACCCCTGGACTAGCTTCAGCAGGTTGGATACTCATGAGGAGAACCCAATAAAATAGTCAGGTACCTCGGTATCCCTTTTTCTGTCTCTCCCTCTCTCAAGGATATGTGGATTTGGGTCAAAGAAAAGATTGACAAAAACCTTAATAAATGGGACAATAGGATTCTATCCCTGGCTGGTAGGATCCAAGTCTGCCAAAAAGTCCTCTCCTCTTATAGTTTGTACTACTCCTCTATCTGGATGTTTAGTAACTACCAAGTTTATGAGATCCAAAAATCTATCAGGCGCTTCCTTTAGTTTGATGGTAAGGGTAAAAGAAAGGCCCATGCAGTCAAATGGCTCTGGTGCCACATAGATAAGAAACTTGGTGGGCTCGGACTTAAGGATCTCAGAACACAAGGAGTTTCCCTGGGTGCCAAGTGGATATTTCATGCCCTAGAAGGACAAGAACCCTGAAAGATCCTTGTCAGAAATAACATACAAAATGGCGTCCCCAAGTTTGCCAAATCTTGGAAAGCCCTCCCCTTTAGTGATCTAATAGCAGGCGGATTCTCTATGTCTGTTCAAGGCACTTGGGTGTTTAAATCCATCTGGAAAGCCTGGGAGTATGTGCATAAACTTATTACCAACTCTAATATTTACTGTAATAATACTCTACATGGGGAAAGGTCAATATGGTGGAATCTCTACCATAACTCTAAAACCCTCATTTTAACCCAAGGCTGCTCTGCTAGGAATTGGTATAATAAAGGCATTAAATACCTCATGGACATCTTGGAACATGATAATCTCATCAGCTGGGAGACCCTTAGCAATAAGTTTGGCCTCTCTACCTCGCATAAGAGAACCTACAATATGATTAAAAATGCTTGTGCTTGTCTAGATCTTCCTAGGAACACTGATGTAGACGCTCACAAATACCTCTTGTTCCGATGGAAGGATGGCTCCCTCCTCTCCAAGGTCAAAGCCAAGTCTATCTACAAACTACTCACTCATGATACCATGGTGATCGATCATATTAACTCCCTCTGGTATGTTGACCTTAATACATCTGTCTGGCAGAAAACATTTGAGAAACTATGGAAGTCCCCCATCCCCCCTAAAATCAAATGCTTCAGGTGGAAACTGATGCTGGATAGACTGCCTATTAGGAATAGCATTGCTGCCTTCGACCTATGCTCTGTATGTAGGAAGCCTGAGACTATGCGGCACATCTTTTTTGATTGCATTTTTGCCAGAGAGGTCTGGCTGATGTTTGGAATTTCCATTACTGAACATGTTTGTACTCTTGATATTATTGTTGGATTCATTTATGGCCTCAAGAAGGATGCTAACCTATTTTGGCAAATTCTCTCTTCTTTCATACTTTGGTTTATTTGGAAGCCTAGAAATGAGGAAAACTTCCAAGGTATTGATAGGACTCTTACTGGGTTTTTTAAGAAACTCACATGTTATAAAATTGCTGTGCAGGTATGTTTTTTGATGAATGTTGAGAGGGAGAAGCTGTTGCGTTTCCTCACGGATGGTCGGGCAACTAGGTTCATATATGAGATGAAGGATGGCTTTGAATGGGCTAGAATTGCAGAGAACCATACTCCATTCGATGAGGCTCCAAAGAAACTGATCAAGGAACTCAGGGACAATAGAGGTCCCTACTTTGATAAGCTTGAAATGTTTACCCAAGTCTTGGAGCGGAAGAAGGTGGTGTGGATGGAAGGGCCACAAGGATGGACAACATGGGTGGAAAACCAGGATGAGATTCTGCAATAGGTGTCCAGTAGCCTCTAGTTGATGTATATGGTTCACTGTATATACTCTCTCTCGTAACTCTTTTTTTGTAGGAGGTTGTCTTTGTTCAGTCGGATAATCCCATTGGTTAATGGCTGAGGCTTTGCCTCCCATCCTCGTTTTTGTATAAACTCTCCTTATTTTGGTCTCTCGATATTTAATATAAAAAATATATATTTTAATGCTTCTTTGTGATATAAGGATTGGGTTTGTTTCTTCAATAAATTATAAGCGCATTAACAAAAATGTTGAATATGCTAAAATTCAAATTCAGAACATACTTTGGCTACTTAGATTTTACACCAATAAGTCACTTTCCCTTTCATGATAGAAACACTAAAAAATGTATCAAGAATATTTCAATTCCAACATACCCTGTAATATACATTCATGTTAAGATTAACTCTGATAATAATTTCAAATTTGAAACATGACATAAATTTGATTCTAATAAATACGAGATGCTAAAAAAATTTTACTTGCATTTTTCCACTATTTTCAAAAAAAATATTTTACAGATTTTTTATATAAATTTAAATTTGGTAATAGAAAATTTCTCTCTAATAAATTGCATTGCAGTTAAAATAGTTATCAGTGTGCCCATCAAACATCTAGTTCAAATTGCTAATAATTAAAATTACATTTACATTTAAATGTTAACTGGTGTTTATGCCTAACTCCCTACTCCGTTAATCTAACGGATAACCTGGCCATCACTATCGCTGTCAGTCTCGCTTCTGTCTGCTTGCTTGTCCATGTTCACAGAGCTCTGAATCTGCTGAATTTGAGGCTGCATCTTCCCTTCCAGCATTAGCACCACTTGTCCCATGCTTGGCCTAACCTCCTCATCATTTTCAATGCATAAAAACCCTACAATACTTGCTCTTCTCACCTCCTCAAGATCTCTCTCCTCTGCAATACCCTCCTCCACAATATTAATCGTGTTGCCATTGGAAATTTGAGTTGCTGCCCACGAGGGAAAGTAATACTTACTTGAATCTTGCTCGTTTAAATCCAGATTTCTTCGACCAGAAATGATTTCCAAGAGCGTCATACCAAAACTGTATACATCCACCTTGGGAGTGATGGGAAGACCAGAGATCCACTCTGGAGCCAAGTACCCTCTCGTTCCTCTTGTTGTGGTCAGGAGGCGGCTGAAATCTCTACCCAAAAGCTTTGCCAATCCAAAATCTGCTAACTTGGGTGAAAAATTATTGTCCAGAAGAATGTTTTCGGCTTAATATCGCAGTGAATGATGCAATCTCTGCATTTTTCGTGGAGATAATGTAGCCCTCTTGCAGTGCCTAATGCGATATCGAATCGGGTCTTCCAATCAAGTACCGTCCGTTTGCTTTTCGAATTACTTGAGAAGAGTAAAGAATTTAGAGATCCGTTGGGCATGTAATCATAAATCAGAAATCTTCTTGATCCTTGAACACAAAAGCCTCTTAGCCTGACCAAATTCACATGTTGTATGACTCCAAGAGAACTGATTTCCGCTCGGAATTGCTTCTCATCTTGTCTTGAACCCTCCATTTTCTTTACCGCCACAAGCGTGCCGTCTATTAGGGTTCCTTTGAACACGGTGCCGAATCCTCCACTCCCCAACTTATACCTGAAATTCCTAGTTGCAATCCTCAACTCCATGTAGCTAAACATTCTAAGAAAAGAGCTCGAGGAATCTCCATACCTCTCTATCAATCGTGGCCGATGTCTCTGCCGATGCCTCCACCACATTAAAGTTGAAAAGATACCCAAAGCAACGGCGACAGCACCAACAATACCTAGCACTACGTCTACAATAGTAGTTGTTTTTTCTTTGAAGAAGGACGATTTATTGGCCTTCGGCAGTGAAGAGGTAGCTACTCGAATAAAAACATTTGAATTGCTTTTGGATTCAGTTGTAAGCATGTTTAACAAATCTCCTGACCAGATTTGGCACGGCCCTGAAGGCGATTTGAAAGTAAACGCAGTGCACGAGCAATTGAAGAGGCAGGCTTTCTGGCATTCATTCTTTGTGGTTGCAGGGTATGAGGAAGCGGAATCAACATCAGGCAATGTGACGCCCGGCTGCAGGAATCCGTCCGCGCTGCCATTTTTTGCAACGCAGTTTAAGGGGCTCTGCCGGACACAGCCACCGGACCACCACTCTTGGGAATCCCAGGTGCGATTATCTGTGGGGGTGAAGCCTTCCACGCAGCTGCAGAAATCAAGATTGTTGGAGTTGCAGCTTCCGTAAGCGCCGCACAAACCATATACGGCACATGGATCTCTTGGTCTAGACCACAACATACTCCATTTACCGTCATCAAGCAGAGCATAAACTTGCAATCCTCCAGACTTAACTAGGACGGAACGTAAGAGCATATTCGTGATAGCCATCGATGTAAAAGTAATATACAAACCAGAGTCGGTATCCTCAACGCTGATATTGTAGAGGCCTTTAAATTTTGTCATTTCTGGAATTAGCCTGAAAACATTGGTGTCCCATATTCCACTTGCCCAATACTGTAGAGAATTATTCAATGTTAGCACGAATCGTTTGGCCCCAAATGGATCCATTTGGTAAGAAAAAAGCCCAGGAGCAGGATCCAATAAACTTTTCCAAGAGACTAGCTTTCGCTGTCCACCGAACCTCATCCCTGGCAACAAGGTGTCAACAGGATAGTCGAAACTCTGCCAGACAGTTTCAGATTTATTATCATCACTGAACATTACAAAATTACCAGATTCTAATATCACCGCCTGGGAGGCCTTGCTCGATATGTTGGCCGACCAAAGAGACGCGCCCTCTGCATCGAACAGTCCCAGATGACCTTCTTTTGACAGTTTCAAAATGCCAGACCTGTTTCTCGCGGGAGTCTCCCTGTTAGCCACCCAAACGAACGTCTTCTCTGTGATATTGGCATACCAGATGCCGATATACCAGTTATTGCTTCCATTTGGGCTGAAAAACCCCAATTCAAATGTGCCATTCTTTGAAATTATTGTCTGATTTCCAGTAATCCACGCGTCCAAAGAAAGAGTATCTCCAGCCTTGACTGCAGCATCATAATATTTCAGCTGAATAAACACTGTAAAAAGGAAAAACAGGCTTAAACAGAACTTTTCCCTGATTTCACCCATCGCTGAGGTATGGAACGAACATCCCTCTAGCTTTAAAATGCAAGAGAACTAAATGCGAAGGAGGAAATTTCCCTGAAAGAGAAAAGTTAATTCCAAGACGCTTTTCAATTTAGAAAGGATACACAATTTCCCAAACTTGTAAGCTTCAGATTCACACCAAAGGGCTTGGAATGCACGCACAGTGTCACATATAAGACAATGTAACGGCCGGAGAACCGCCATTCAGAAACAAAAGTTTTGAGGGTCAAAATTGTAGTGTTTGTTGCAAGCGCATGGAAAATTCTTTTTTTATGTTGCGTGGGAAAGGGTTCGGAGAAACGTTGCTGGGCAGCCAAATTCAGTCAACTCAATTTTAACGGACATGGATAAGTCAGTTGTCGTAGTCCGCAAAGTAACAATGTATGAAGTCATGGAGAAGAGCAACTACAAGACTTTTGCCATGGGCTTTATCTAATCTGCATTAGGGGAGGGACACAATTGTGATGTAAGGGTATTTGTCATAATTTGGTTTATGAATAGAATTCTTTTCATTATTATTTGAATATAAAAATATCAATAAATATTTAAAAAATATAAATAATCTTAATAAATGTCATTAATATAACAAAATATATACATGCATTCATCATTTTGTAAAAGATATAAATACTACTAGTCAAAATTTAGCTTCACATAAGAATTAAGTCAATCTATTTTATTGCTAATAAAGATTACATACTAATAATCACACCTTTGTGTGCAATGGATATGTCAAAGACGTGTGAAAGGTGAAGTAGGCAAACTTTTAGTCTATATTTGACATATATATGAATTGAATGTTAATTAAGTGTAGGTAAAGGGCTTGATTTGTATGAAATGAACTCAAAATAGGTTTTACCTTTTTTAATTTAAGAGAATTAGAAACCCTTTGCAAGAGGAAGTATTTTAAAATATCTTCAAAATTACAACTAAACAAGAAGGAGAATACTGAAGGCTAAAATATTTGAAAAAGTGACATGTTGTAATTAGTAAGTGTTAATAACTTTGACAAATAAAATAATTTACAATATAGAGATCAACTACATATCTCTAATGTCAAACCATCGAGATGAAAAGTATTATCAATGTCCAATAGATTGCTAGATTAGAGGAAATTGTTTGAAACACTTCATACACTATGACGAGATATGAGGAAAAACATATTTATTAGTACGAAAAAATGCATGGTTGGTAAGTTCTAAAAGATACTTACTTTGAAATGAACAACATAAAGAGAATAATAATTAACTAAATATATATATTGTTTTCAACATCTTGCAATTTGTACCATTCAAGTTAAAATATAAATTAGGCAATAGAGACATTTATATTAAAATGTATCATGGTTTTTTTTTGCATATATGAATTTTGCAAACTATAGAAATTCATAAGTAGTAATTAAAAAGTACAATGCATGAAAATTCCTTGCAGACAAGACTTGCACCCTACTAGATTCAAGGAGCTTTGGGCCATTATGGAGGAGGAGGAGACATTATACGAGGTAGGCCAAAGGTTTCTCTTTTCGCTTCCGTTTAACACATTTAATTTGAGTACGAAATTATAAGCTACACATGCATCCATCCTTGGGCCGCACATTCATCCTAGAAGAGAAGTTGCATTGGCATACAAGATTGATGCTAGCATCTTAGGTGTACACTAACATTCTAAAGAGTCGATCACACTTGCGTCCTTAGTTCGTGCATGCGATATTAGGGCCAAAGCACAAAGATAAACAATAGAAGTGATACAGATAAATATTTAGGGTTAACATAGATAAAGAAGAATAGAATATTTAAGTGATGAATTAATGTGTGTATGATTTTCCAAATACTTGAGAGATTAATGTCGACCATCCATTGACACTCCTACAAGGTCATGTAGGAGATGTTACAACAGCGAAGCATGCACATTTCCACTGTGGACGCCTTTGGTGGGTCTATTGATTACTAGAGATGTGCTTCCAAAGTGACCTATGCTCTAGGCATTGATGGAGCATTGGGATGCAAATAATTTGTCATTTCATCTCCCCATAAGGGAGATGATGTTTACACTCATAGATGTCTATTGCTTTATACACCTCCCTATTTAGTGAGAGAAGGTATTAGTAAATGAGCCCATATCTCCATGACACGTCTGCGACAAATACTTATATTATGTTGGTTAAATTTCATTCCATTGATCACCGCATGATATATTTCACTTCGATGGTTAGAGTAGGGGACACTAGCCATGCCCCTAATTAGGTGCATCATGGTTGTCACAATGGAACCTAGAGTGGCAGTAAATGTGAAAGGCTCCCACCTACATGCAAGACTCATATGTTGTATCAGGAGGATGGAGGAGAGAGGGATTGTATATGCTTCAAGTTAGAGCACACTTAACACCTATACCATGACCTTGGGCAATACATTCACTTTGAGATCCACACCATCATTGCCTCTATCCTACTGTAAGTCTAGATTTTGGAACATGTTACGTGCACCAAACCAATAGGGTTTCCTTGTAATAATGATGGATATGAGCCATGAGATTATGCATATCCACTAGTGCACTAGGAGTAAAGATTCAAAGAGCTACTTTCTAGAGAATGATCATAAACTGTTTTAGTATCACAATGTGGTTTGGTATCCAAATTGATGTATGCCCACTTGGAGTATAGATTGATGACGACTTCCTTGTATGAAATGCAATTGGTTCCTCATTAGTCACCATGCTTATATTGTGGTTCCATATTATAGGTGGTGTTTCATGCCACAATTTGGCTAGTTTTGGGTTCGACCTATGGCTCTCCTACATACATCTTATTGGCTAGAAGTGTTGCAAGGCCCTAGGATAGTTCATAACTCACTAGTGATGATGTGAAGCATAGTGATAGTGACAATGATGATGATGGCCTCCCACCAGCACTGGACATTGATGATATTGGTTTCACAGATAGATCCACAAGGTGGTGGCATCCTATTAGTCCAACACCCATATTCCTAGTTGCATACCCCAAATGTGACCCCAGAGTATAGATGTTAGATGGAGAGGGGGGCCAACATGTTTCCTTGAGGTAGCCAACAAAAGCTAGGAGGCAGAGGCAAAGAGATGTCCTCATTAGAGGAGGAGAGTACCATCCTTGGTCGTAGCACTAAATATTTCAACGGTCTCACCATCAGGATCTTGTGCTCCCATACCCCTAGAGGGTTCACCATCACAGGCTCCATCTCTTGGAGTTTTTTGAGTCATGCCATAGTAGACACTAGTGGCATCTAGCAGTAGAACCACACCAGTGAACCCGAATTGATAGATGGGCAATCCATGTTTGTTTGTGATTTTGTCGTTTGATATGATTATGATGATGAAGAATATGTTGATCATCCAAGTGGGCGTATATGGCATAGCTCCATCCTCGACTGCAGCACCATAACTTTTCAGTTGAACAAATACTGTAGAAACAAAAAATGGGCTTAAGCAGAATTCATACTAAAGAGGTTGAATTGCACGCACACCATCCCGTATGATAATTTTGACACAAACGTTACGCCACTTAAGACAATGCTTTTAATTTATTGGCCTCTAAGCTGTACTTAATATTTCTAAATTAAATATTAACGTGTATTACATGAATGGTGACATTGACGTTGGACCTCGAAAAAAATTGAAGTTGACTGCCATGGACAAAACTACGTTGACGGCTAAACATCTAGTGTTCTTCTGTGTGAAAGGGTTCGGAGAAACGTTGCACACGCGCATATGTGCAAAAGTCGGTCATCGTGGAGAGAGAAGATAGAGTATGGTAAAGTCATGGAGAAGAGCAACAGGGAATTAAAATACGAAGACTTTTGGCATGGGCTTTTATCTAATTAGCACCAAGTCGTGCACGTTCCAGGACTCTTAAGTAATCGGATCCGTTTCATCTGAATACAACATATATCTACTGCAACTGTTGTGAAAAAGATTGACAAGTAATGTTGACTGTTAAATAGATAAACAGATAAACATCATGAAAAAGTTTGACAAGTAATGTTGATTGTTAAATTTAAAATTTAAATTGTAATCTAATAAATTAGTAAAAGTGATAATGTTGCGAATGAAAATAATCTTTTTTAAAGAATGAATTAGATTAATACTAGCATTTTTACCAAGAGGAGGTGCAATGGTTATATCAATTGCAATTTATATTATATAAATAAGCTTGAACTTTAATTATAAGTGGAAAACAAATTCTTTGAGCACACCACACTCTACCACTCATTTTTTTCAATTGCAATAAACCATATTTATACCATTGAATTGGCATGCTCAGTTTATTATTTTGAAAATGATAGTAGTTGTACCTTTATAATGAAAATATTGTGTGGCAGTGCTAAAATACTCATACACTGAAGATTTTTTCAATTTGTAAGGGAGGGTTGGGTTATCTAGGTTTTTTCATAAAGTCCTAGCTTTTTTTCTTGTAAATCTATGTTTGAGCTTCCTTTCTTGGAGAAATATCTAGTATGAAACCTCGACCACTATGTGTTTTAAAATATTCTCTTTTTTAAAAAAGAAGATCAAAATTGAATAACCATTTTAAGAATTATTTTGGACTACTCCACTTGAAAGTACTAAACAATGACTATAAACCTACCTCTTTCTCTCTCTTCATGATCTCCACGGGCCCCTATCCTCTACTAGGATCTATATTTCTATTTTTTCTCCTAGGGAGTCCATCCTAAAAATCATATTCTTATCAATTCCTCTATCATATTGTTTTATGACTTTACGTCACTCTTTTCTTCTTACTAGATTTTTTTCTAAGTCTTCTTTACCACTTACTTTCTACTTGTCAAATGGAAGACAATTCCTTTATTTCTCCCAAGCTCATTAACCATCTTGTGCTAATTTTTCATCACTGTTCATATCCTTAATTACATGTGTTCTTTTCTTTATCTATCTCCATTATTATCAAATCTAACTATAAATTCTCTCATCAAATTTACTTAAAACTTAACTAGATAAAAATATCACCGTCTCCCTATGTGTGCTACATCTTCTCTTCATAGCTCCTTGCAATTTAAAGACTTCTCCACACTTGCAATAAATCGTATAGATCCTCGCATAAGACACAATTATACAAGGTAAGCCTAGTTATGAGACCACTTAATACTTCCCTATTATAGTGCTCTCTAGTTATAAGATTTCCTTATAAACCTCTAACAAATTTTCTAGAGCCCTCAAAACATAAAAAAAGAAAAGAAGAGAAAACATTGTTTTGATACCAATTGTATAGTCCAGATCTAGGTGTCTAGTTAAAGGTGACCTAATATAGTAGTCTAATAAACATTGAATATAGTCATCAATACTAAATACAATAAAATTCTAATTTATTTGTATTCAAATTGAAATTTCTCTTACATGACTTACAACACTATAAGAATAAAATGCCCTAACTATTTCAAATTAAAAAATATTGTTAGTTAATCAACACTATTTCTTTCATAAATATTGAATGAACTAGCTTTTTCAGCAGAAAATCTCAAATCATCAAACAATGTAAATGAGGTTCATTCTCAAGAGCTTGGCATGTATGTCCACAAAAGTACAAGAATTGTAAAATTCATTTTAGACATATTGCATCATTTTAGTTTTAAAATTTTTAATGCTTCTTTGTGATATAAGGATTGGGTTTGTTTCTTCAATAAATTATCAGTGCATTAACAAAAATGATAATATGCTAAAATTCAAATTTAGAACCTCTTTGACTACTTAGATTTTGCACCATTAAGTCACTTGCCCTTTCATGATAGAAACATTTAAAATGTTTCAAGATTATTTCAATTCCAACATACCCTATAATATAGATTCATCTTAAGATTAAACATGATAATAATTTCAAATTTGAAATATGACATAATTTGATTCTAATAAATTTTAGATGATAAAAACTTTTGGCTTACATTTTTCCACTATTTAAATAAAAAAACTATTGTACTAATTTTATATATAAATAAAAATTTGGTAACAATACATTTCTCTCTAACAAAATTGTATTGCAATTAAAATAATTATGAACATGGTTCATCAAACATCTAGTTCAAATTGCTAATAATTAAAATTAAATTTACATTTAAATGTTAACTAGTGTTTAAGCCTAAATATCATGCTTCCTACTCCGTTATTCTAACGGATAACCTTGTCATCGTCATCGCTCTCAGTCTCGCTTCTGTCTACTTGCTTGTCCATCTTCACAGAGCTCTGAATCTTCCCTTCCAGCATTAACACCACTTGTCCCATGCTTGGTCTCACCTCCTCATCCTTTTCAATTCATAACAATGCTACAATATTTGCTCCTCCCCTCTTCAAGATCTCTCTCCTCTGCAATACCCTCCTGCACAGTATTAATTGTGTTGACATTATAAATTTGAGTTGCTACCCATGCGGGAAATTAATACTTACTTGAATCTTGCTCGTTTAAATCTAGATTTCTTCAACCAAAAATGATTTCCAAGAGCCTCATACAAAAACTATATACATTGATCTTGGAAGTGATGGGAAGACCAAAGATCCACTCTGGAGCTAAATACCTTCTCGTTCCTCTTGTTGTAGTTAGGATGGGGCTGAAATATCTACCCATAAGCTTTGCCAATCCAAAATTTGCTAACTTAGGTGAAAAAATATTGTCCAGAAGAATGTTCTTGGACTTAATATTGTTAGCGTCAATTTTGCATGATCGTTTCTCTCTCTCTGTGAATGATGGATCACTTCTCCTTCCTCTCTAAGAATAATGGATCTGTCTTCCATGCAAACTACAGATCATAAGCTAACTAATTCAATTAGTTGTTATCTCTGCCTCTTTCACTACTGATTTCATATTTCATATGGTGGATATTATTTGTATAAATCTGCATTTAACAGATTGTAACTCGTACAATGAATTAATAGAATTTCATTCTCAGCTTTTTTGTTTTTCTTTTTCATTTCTCTTGCAAGTTTTATTTTTTCTTTTCTAGCTAGATCTGTATTCTGCAATGCAGAAAATTTAACATGGTATTAGAGCCTAGTAGCTGTGAAGGAGAAAGATAATTTTTTATTTTTACAGGTATTGAAGATCAGATCTATTGCAAAGAATGGAATTTCACGCCTCTTCTCTTCTCACGCCATACAACTATTTCGAATGGAAGCCAAAGATTCTGCTTCAACTTAGAAGTAGAGGCTTGTATTGAATAGTTATGGAAACAAAGGTTGAGGCTAATTATACAGTTGAAAAATCCAAATATTTCAATAGGATGGATGAGGCCTATAGTCTATTATGCTTATCCATGTCTCCATAATTGTTGTTTCATGTTGAAGAGTGCAAAACTCCAAATGAGGTTTCGACTAAGTTGAAGACTCTTTTTGGGAAGCAAGATGAGATGCAGGGTCACATTCTAGAAAATGAGCTTAGCTCATTAGATCCGAGAAGTTTTTAAAACATTCTAGACTTTTTCACAAGGTTCAAGGCCTTATTACTGTAGCTAAAAGAATGTGGAACTGACAAATCCAAGGAAGAAAACAAATTAATTCTTACTATTTTGTCAAAATTGGGTCCAAATTATGTTGTATTTGTCTCTTCTTTTCACACAATTAGGCTTACAACAGAAGCAAGTTGGAAGACGCCCACTCTCGATGCTTTCAGTGAGTGTCTGATACATGAGCAGGATAATCTCATAAAGATGGGTACTTTAAAAGATTCTAAATCTCATGCACTTGTTGTGCATACAAGTGAGAAGAACAATTCACAATCCAAGACTCAATCCAAGACAGAGAAGAAGTCTAGTGAGCCTTGCGGTTTTTGTGGCAAGGTGGGACATGCAATCAATAGGTGTTGGAAGAGACTTGAAGCTTTAGAAGAGGCCATGCAACAACATCACATTTCAGCCACTCAGCCTTCTTCATCACAGATAGGTCAAGGTCCAAGTCATTCTCTTTCTCCATGGGCCTTGCCTTCATCTTCATCTTCTCCTTTCTGACACATCATTTTAGTGGACTTGTCTTATTTCTCCTTTGTCATATTATGCGGAAGATTTAATACTATTAGTGCTAATGCTTCTTGGTTTTGTTTCAAGTTTGATCAATTCACTATTGGCACCTGTATTTTCGACTAGCAACTTCTTCTTGCATGGTTGAGTAGTGTCGTTGGGTCACTCGTGCAGATTCATGTGCCACGTGCATCTTCGAATGTCAGATGTTTTTCCTTTGTTTGCCATCTAATTATTGTTCAAGTAGTGTCGTCAGGGGCACTCATGTAGATTCTTGATCTTGATCATCATCTTGGCCTATGAGGAGGTTCTTCATTCAACACTATGGTAGTTATCATTTGACAGTTGCTACACTTTTCTTGTTTCTCAAAGGATGTTCTTTTGCACTTCATATAGTTGCATCTCTATAATTTTGAGGGAGGGTTTTGTTCCCATTGGGTTTTTCCTCTTTCCTCTTTTCTTTCTTCTTTTATATCTCCTTAGTTAGACTTAAGGGGGGGTCTTAGCGTCAATTTTGCATGATCCTCTCTCTCTCTCTGTGAATGATGGATCGCTTGCATTATCGTCTCTCCGTTCTCATTGTGAATGATAGATTACTTTTAGTCTTCTCTCCATCCTCTCCAAGAATAATGGATCTGTCTTCCATGCAAACTGAAGATCATAAGCTAAATAATTCAATTAGCTGTTATCTCTGCCTCTTTCACCGCTGATTTCATATTTCATGTGGTGGATATTATTTGTATAAATCTGTATTTAATAGATTGTAAATCGTACAATGAATTAATAGAATTTCATTCTCGACTTTTCTGTTTTTCTTTTTCATTTCTCTTGCAAGTTTTATTTTCTCTTTTCTAACTAGATCTATATTCTGCAATGCAGAAAATTTAACAAATATCGCAGTGAATGATGCAATCTCTGCACATTTCATGGAGATAATGTAGCCCTCTTGCAGTGCCTAATGCGATATCGAATCGGGTCTTCCAATCAACTACCGTCCGTTTGATTTTTGAGTTGCTTGAGAAGAGTAAAGAATTCAGAGATTCGTTTGGTATATAATCATAAATAAAAAACCTTCTCGATCCTTGTGCACAAAACCCTCGAAGCCTGACTAGGTTCACATGTTGTATGATTCCAAGAGAATTGATTTCGGCTCGGAATTGCTTCTCATCTTGTCTAGAACCCTCCATCTTCTTTACGGCAACAAGTGTGCCGTTTATTAGGGTTCCTTTGAACATGGTACTGAATCCTCTGCTCCCCAACTGGCAATCCTAGTTGCAATCCTCAACTCCATGTAGCTAAACATTCTAAGAGTAGAGTTGCAGGAATATGCAAAGCTCTCTGTCAATCGTGGCCGATACCTCTGCGGATGTCTCCACCATATTAAAGGTGAAAAGATATCCACAACAACGACGATAGTACCAACAATACCTAGCACCATGTCTACAATAGTTGTTGTTTTTAGTTTAAAGAAGGACGATTTATTGGCCTTCGGAAGTGAAGAGGAAACTAGAATAAAAACATTTAAATTGTTTTTGGATTCACTTTTATGCATTTTTAATGAATCTCTTGACCAGATTTGGCATGGCCCCGAAGGTGATTTGAAAGTAAACATAGTGAAGGAGCAATTGAAGAGGCAGGCTTTCTGGCAATCATTCTTTGTGGTTGCAGTGTTGGAGTGTAATTTCTCCCTCATGCAAGGAAATTCTAATATCATCCAACTGCTTAACTCCGTCTGCCACCGTGAATATTTAGCTCCACCGTTTAGCTACCAGTTTGCTAGTCATGCAAATAGGTTAGTTTCGTCGGTCAGGCAAAAGACTGAATGATAAGATTTTTCTAGAAGTTTCGATATGCTTCTAAATTTCTCTATAAAAAAAATGTAAAACCAATAATTTGTAAGCAATAAAATATTTATTTTGTGCTGTAGAACACAATACAATTTATGAGTTGTTTAATTTTCTGTCTTTGAATTCTTGAATTCTTTTTGTGTGTATTTCTGCGATAGCAGTATATTTTTGTGTGTTTTATTTCTTTCCTCTGTTTTCATATTGGTATCAAAGCTAGGTGAGAGGAGCAGGATAGAATCTTGGGTGATAGGAAGACTGCCAAGGAAAAGAGGCAGAGAAGGCTGAAGATTGAAAGGTTAAAGAAGCCACCAAGAGATCGCAAGGAGATCGGGCTGTGGAACTGCTGTGAATCAGAGTGCACCAAAAAGTCAAAGATAGTTCGCTGCGAGTCATCAGTGAAGATATTTCTGAAGTTGTACCTTAAGGAGGGAGAGCCTACATTGCTAGTCATGCATGAGGTCTAGAAGAGACCAAGAGTAAATTAAAGATTGAAAAAGAGCGTGAAGATCTTAGAGATTAGGAGAAATTTGATTTTTGAAAAATAGAAAACCCAAATCAGATTGTGGGTAATGTGAGGAAATTGTGATAGTAGAAGGAGCAATTGAAAAGAAGAGGAAATCTTGCAGAAGCAAGGTGCAATGTTTAGTTTTGTGGTTATCTAACATCATTTGTTTGTTACATTTGTGGTCATCTAAAACCATGCATGTGTGAAGTTTATGGTCATCAGAAACCATTTTTATGCAAGATTCATGGTCAGCTATAAACCACTTAGTGTGATGCTTGGTGGTAAACCAAAACCACTTAGTGTGAAAGGAAAATATTGTCTATCAAGATGTCTACAGAATGTGAAATTGCAGGAAGGTCAAAATGGGTATTTTTTGAAGATTTGAAAAGATTTGAGAGATTTTCGCAGCAGTGGGAGAAACCAGATGAATGGCATTATTATCAAGAATTGGATATGAAGATCGATAGATCTAGAGAAGGTTTGAGAAAGTATGAAGACAAAGAATTTGACAGAAGAAGAGAGTAGTCAAGGAATTTTACATGCAGTAGCATTTGAGGTTGAAATTAAAGGGGAGTGTTGGAGTATAATTTCTCCCTCATGTAAGGAAATTCTATTAACATGCATGCAGTCAGCCACCACTTTACTCCGTCTGTCATCATGAATATTTAGTTCCACTGTGTTGGTGTTGAAACTAAGCCATTCCCGGACCAACGATGGACTAGTCCAAGAGGGGCCAGTAGCTCAGTGGTAGAGCACTCGAGTAGCGTATGGAAGGTCCTTGGTTCGAGTCCTAGCTGGTCCATGTCTCAACATGGTATTAGAGCCAAGTCCAGGCTAGGAGCCCCAAGCACATGAGAGGTGTGGCTTAAGGGGGGGTGTTGGTGTTGAAACTAAGCCACACCTGGACCGACGATGGACTGGTCCAAGAGGGGCTAGTAGCTTAGTGATAGAGCACTCCAGCAGTGTATGGAATGTCCTAGGTTCGATTCCTAGCTGGTCCATGTCTCAACACACCATTTAGCTACCAGTTTGCCAATCATGCAAATAAATTAGTTTCGTCGTTCATGCAAAAAACTGAATGATAAGATTTTACTAGAAGTTTCTATATGCTTCTAAATTTCTCTATAAAAAAAAATGTAAAACCAATGATTTGTAAGAAATAAAATATTTATTTTGTGCTGTAGCACACAATACAATTTTTGAGTTGTTTAATTTTCTGTGTTTGAATTCTTGAATTCTTTTTGTGTATTTCTGCGGTAGCAGTATATTTTGGTGTGTTTTATTTCTTTCATCTGTTTTCATGCAAGGTATGAGGAATCCAAATCAACATTAGTCGACGTGGCGCTTAGCTCAAGGAATTCGTCAGTGTTGCCATTTTTGGCAACATAGTTTAACGGGTTCTGTCAAACACAACCACTAACCACAACTGTCACAAGTCCCAAGTACGATTGTCTATGGGGGTGAAATCTTTGACACAACTGCAAAATTGAATACTATTGGAATTGAAAATTCCTTAAGCGTCGCACAAACCATATATCACATATTGATCTCTTGGTTGAGACTAGAACAAGTTCCATTTGTGAAAATTCTATTGCAGTTACTGGTTTTTTTTTAGTATTTCGTAGTTAAATAATCTTTATGAGATAGAAGATTAATAATCAGTAACTACAATAGAATTTTCACATGGTATCAGAGCTAAGTAGAAAAAGTTTATTCTAGGCAAAGGAAAGAAAATCGAGGGTTTGTAAAACCTAGTTTGACCTCTTCAAAATTATTATTTCTTTTATCCCTTGAGATGGCCTCAATAGGTTTAAGAGATTAGGACATATTAGAATGGTATCAAGGAATATGTTACCACTATTGTGACTATACCTACACATCCAATACTTCTTGTAACATATAAGAAGGAAGATGCCAAAGCGAGGATGATAATCCTTAACGGTGTTAAGGATCATATAGTTCCGCATATCACATATTTGGCTACAGTGAAGGCAATGTGGGATGCCATCCTGAATCTGTATTAGAATGCGACCACTTACCAGAAGCTGATTCTCAGAGAAAAGTTGAGGAATACTCGGATGAACAAGGGAGAAGACATGACAAGTTACCTCACTAGGTTTAGACTTGTCAAGGATGAGTTAACAGCTGTTGGAGATAAACCAGGTCATGATGAGCTAGTACGGATAGCCCTAAATGGGTTTTGTAAGCAGTGGGATGTCTTTGTTCAAGTTATTAATGGACGAGACACCTTACCAAATTGGGATCAACTTTGGAGTGATTTCACTCAGGAGGAGCTTAGACTAAGCCTTGTCAGTGGATCCAGCAGTAAGAGTCAGAAAGGTGAGATGGACCAAGAAAACGTTACCCTAGCAGGAAAAGGGAAAACAAAGAAGGGGTCTAGGAAAGGATCAAATCCATCAAGTGAGAAGAAGAAGAAGGACTTGTCAAATATCAAGTGCTATGGATCTCATGAATTTGGCCACTATGTCAGCGATAACATGCAAAGGAAGAAGAATGAGAAGAAAGGGAAGAAGTAGATGACAGCTTCAACAAGTACAGATGAGCTCTCTAGTATAATGGAGGATGAGTTTGCACTCATAGCTTGTATGGTTAGCTCAACCTCACAGAGTGTCTAGTAAATAGATAGTGGGGCATCATTTCATATGACAGGAGTTAGAGAGTATTTCTCCAATTACAAGGAGGAGAACACCAGAATCTAGATCTCTTTGGGGAACTTGTCCAAACTCAACCTAGCTGGGAAAGGGAGTATTTAGTTTCAGAGGGAGAATGGAAAGCTGATTTCCCTTCATGATGTGTTGTATGTACCAGGCTTAGGTGTGAATCTAATTTCCAATCTATCCTTCAGGATGAAGGCTACAATTTCCTCTTTAGAGGGCCTCATGTGTTGATCAAGCATAAGGATTGGAAATCACCCATAGCTATTGGAGTTAGGAGTGGTCGACTTTATAGGTTGTTGTTTGATACTCCTAAGGCACTCAGGAGTAGCAGTGATCCTAGAGATCTTGGAGAGCTATGGCATAGGAGGATGGGATATATACATCATGGAGCACTTAAATTACTTCATGAAACTGTGACAGGTGTTCCAGAGGTGAGCACAGAGCACGATGATGTATGTAAGGGATGTGTGTTGGGGAAATTTTCAAAAGCATCTTTTCCAAGGAGTGACACTCGATTTGAGGGTATTCTTGATCTAGTACATTCAGATATATGTGGGCCAATGTCGACAAAGTCTCTTAGAGGATATGAGTACTATGTTACTTTTATTGATGATTTCTCCAAGAAGACCTGGATATACTTCTTGAAGACCAAGGATGAGGTTTTCAGTCACTTCCAAGAGTTCAAGGCTCTTGTGGAAAACTCGATAGGAAGGAAGATAAAGGCTCTTTGGTCAGACAATGGAGGTGAGTACAAAGGGAATGAATTCCAAGATTTTTGTACCAGGGAAGGAATCAAGAGAGAGTGGACTATTCCTTACAACCCACAACAGAATGGGGTTACTGAGAGGAAGAATGGGTCCATATTGAAGGAAGAAAGGGCTATGCTACATGATCAGGACCTGCCTCACTACTTATGGGCAGAAACATGTAGTACAACAATATACATATAGAACATGGTTCCACATAAGGCACTAGGGAAGATGACACCAGAGGAAGCTTTTACAAGAAAGAAGCCAGATCTCAGTCACTTCAGGATATTTGAGAGTTTGGTATATTGTTATATTCCAATACATACACATACCAAGTTAGATTAGATTGCAGAGAGGGGGTACCTTGTGGGGTACAGTGAAACCTCAAAGGCATATCGAATATTTATTCCTGGAACCAGGAGGATTATAGTCAGGTGTGATGTCAAGTTCATGGAGGACAAGGTATTTAGGAGATCCAGAGATTTGCCAGCAGAGCATCAGAGTGAGCAGCCAACAGAAGCTCCAAGGATAGGTCAATCGAGTCAAGGGAAGCAAAGCTCGAGTATAGTCACTAGTACTAGTATAGGCTCTAGTGGTGAGAGTTCACAGATTATGGAGCAATAGGTGTTGGAAGAGATGAATCAAGAAAACATGGAGGTTGACATTTCATCCTCTATAGTTGGGAGTAGGAATCATGAGGTTTAGCAGACACAAAAGAATAATTAGGAGTTAGTGGGTACTCCTAAGAGGAGTAGTAGAGAATAGAGACAACCAGCCAGGTATGATGAATATGTTGCATTAGTTAGTCAGTTGGTAGAACATTCTAGCTATCAGGAGGCTACACAACATTAGGTGTGGCAAGATGCAATGGCTGAGGAATATACCTCAATAATGTAGAATGATGTGTGGGAGGTAGTTCCTAGACTGACAGATAAGGTTGTGGTTGGACCGCGTTGGATCTACAAGATCAAGCACCATGCAGATGGTAGCATTGAGAAATACAAGGCAAGGTTCGTGGAAAAGGGGTTCTCTCAAAAGGAGGGAATAGACTATGAGGAGAAATTTGCTCTAGTAGCCAAGTATACTTCTATATGATCTATAATCTCAATTTTAGCACAGATGGGATGGCAGATCCATCAAATGGATGTTATGACAACATTCCTAAATGGCAAGTTGAAAGAGGAAGTATACATAGAACAACTGGAAGGATTTGCAGCACACATCAAAATTACCCACATGTGTAGATTGAAGAGAGCTTTGTAGGGACTCAAGCAGGCTCCTAGAGCGTGGTATGAGAGATCTGATAGTTACTTGCAGGAAATGGGCTATGTGAAGAGAGAGGCAGATGCTAACCTCTACTACTTGGTGGTTGGGGGTGAGATTCTCATTCTTCTCCTATATGTGGATGACTTGTTTCTAACAGGTTCACTGGGGCTCATATAAGAGTGCAAGAGGGACCTTGCAGCAGAGTTTGAGATGAAGGATTGGGGACTTATGCACTACTTTTTAGGCATGGAAGTATGGCAGACAGATGGAGAGATTTTCCTTGGACAAGGGAAATATTACATAGAAATCTTGAAAAGGTTTAGGATGGAGGATTGCAAAGCCATGTCTACACCTATGATCATGAATTGGAGTAAGGTAGACACATCCAGGGAGAAGGATGTAGATCCCACCTTTTACAAGAAGGTAGACACCAGACCAGATATAGCATTTACAGTAAACTCTCTTAGTCAGTTCATTATTGAGCCAAAGGGAGTACATTGGACAATGACAAAGCATGTGTTGCATTATTTGCGAGGTATAGTCGAGTATGGGATTAGGTATGCTCAAGGTGAAGGAATCAGGTTGATAGGCTATACTGATGCAAATTGGGCAGGTAGTATAACAGATAAGAGAAGCACTTCAGAGTGTTGTTTTAGTTTGGGATCAGGAGTTGTCTCTTGGTTTAGCAAGAAGCAGAAGTCCATGGCTCCGAGTTTAGCAGAATTGGAATACATAGCAGCTAGCATGGCGACATGTGAAGCTATATGGCTTCGAAACTTGCTAGTAGCCTTGTTTTGTCAGAAGGTGGAGGCTACAGTGATACATTGCAACAATCAGAGTTGCATCAAGTTGACTGAGAATCTGGTGTTTCATGATAGGTCGAAACATATAGACATCAGGTATCACTTCATCAAAGGTTGTGTACAGTGGGGGATTGTTCAGCTATAGTTTATACCTACAGATCAGTAGGTAGCAGAGATTCAGACAAAGACATTGGGGAAGGAAAAATTTATGTTCTTTAGAGAGAAGTTGGGTGTCATGCAGAATAGCTTCCTCACTAAGAGGGAGTGTTAGCTTGGTTAGCTAGGACAACTGGTTCTCCATATGTAATAATTAGTAAATAATTGTTTTCTAAATAAATTTTGTTATATAGGGACAATTATTTGTTAATTATTTGATCTTTTAGAAACTTCTAGCAACCAATTTTGTTAGGGTTGTTTAGTTGTTATTAATCTCAGTCGTTGATTGAGAATTAATCTTGGTCATTGGTTTTCCAACGAGAGTAGTATAAAAAGGGGTCAAGGATCATTTGGAGTACGTGAAGTTTGCATAGAAACTTGCAATGTTAGCAAGGGCGCAGTGATAGCATTGGGATAGTAGTGGGGTGAAATCTCAGCAAGAGAAATTGGGAGGTCATCAAAGCTCTGCCAGTTGAGGCAAGCAATATTTGTATCTCTTGATTTGATGTAGTTCATATATATTCCTCACCTGCAGTACTAGTTTTCCCTTTAGGGTTTTTCCAGGGATAATTGTTTGAAAATATTGTGTCACTGTGTTGCATATTTCTTTCCGCGTGTTTTTATTTGTGAGGTTGTAGTTGTGTTATTTTTCAGTATTTCATAGTTAAATAATCTTTATGAGATAAGAGATTAATAATCAATAACCACAATAGAATTTTCACACCATCTACTGTCATTAAGCAAATTATATGATGAAATTTCTCCAAACTTAACTATGATGAAATGTGAGAGGACATTCTTGATGATAGTTCTGATACTTAATATAAGTACAGATCCAATAGCCAACAAGATGAGAGGGGGGGTGAATCATACAAACTCAATCTTCCATAAAAACATCAGATTCAACCTCGATAACATATATTTCAGTTATAAAACCAAAACTGTTAAACATGCAAACTTAAAAGCATATAAACATCATAAACCTCATAAAACCAGATTTAATGTGGAAGCCCAAATAGGGAAAAACCGCTATGGGATTTCGAACCCACTAAGAAATATACTCTTCTAGAGTATGCTCGGTTAAAAGAAAATCATGTTAAAGATTACAAACACATTGCTAGATGTGACTTGGTTAAGGGATTTCCCTCAGATCTATTAGGATCTTCACCTTGTTAGAAGTGACCTTGTTAAAGGATATCAAACACTCAATCAGAATGTCACCTTGCTAGAGGGTTTTACAAATAAGACTGTTAAGTCCACTCGGTTAAGAGATTTTATGTCACTTTCACAAAATAACAGTAATAAAATCTATCTACAACTTCACATCTAAAATGCTAAAGTAGATTCCTATTTTTTCAATACAATCTAGACATAGAACTAATCTTGTCTATCTGCTGGGCTTCTATAATCTGTTATTCTAACAAGTCTTCAAGCTTCTATGCTTGGTAATCACTATGTAGCATCCCTGTGCATACACTTGCCCACATACATTGTTTATCAATAGTTTCCTATTTATAAACAATTAGGTAACTGCATAATCTCCTTAATCACATTTCCCATGATCAATCATAGCCATCAGATCTTCGATCTTGTCCAGGTTCAATGCGTCTTTCAATCTGAAAACATTTTACCCTGCCTTGGAACTTGCATACATTTCTTGGAACTTGTGCCAGGGTATTGCGGTTCAATCTGAGTTGTAGATCTTCATGCCGACTTTCCTTTGCCTTAGATTTGTTAACAAACTTCATCCACAGCTCACCAATCATTTAATCAGTTCCATCTCATTAGCTTCCTTCATTAAATAACGCATGTAAACATTTAATGTATTCTTTTATAGCTCAGTTACAACTCGGTAACAACTCAGTGAATACTAAACTTCACTCAGTAGACATTCTGCCTTCATTAACCGATAGCGATAACCTTAGGTTTTACCGACTAGGTTCCTTAGGGTTTACCGACTAGGTTCTTTGCTTGATAACATAGTATAGTATTAACCTTTACATTTTACAACATATGTATGATGTTAAAACAATCTAAAACATCATGATCTCATCATTGTCTAACTCGGTAATAGTTGCCCATTGAATACCTTATTCATCCCCTTATTCATCATATTCTTTCCTATGTCTTTTACCGACATCTTTATAATCTTCAAATCATACTTCTCAAGATATGGCAACATCATACTGAATTAGAAAATCAATTACTTGACACCAATGACAAAATAATAATATCAAGACAGTAAACATCCTTAATCAGTTATATCCATAATCATCAACAACCTTCTCAATATCCCTATTGAAATGCCAACAATATTTCATTGTCTGTTATAATGCAATATTGCCAACAATCTCCCCCTTTGGCATTGATGGCAAAACCAATTGATTTGACCTTAAAAGATTCAGATTGCTGTGATTCTAAAATGCTGAAAAGCTCTCCCCCATACATTAGACTTCTCCTATTTTCTTCAGTCTTCTTTCCAATCAGTAGTCTTCTCATTAGTCTTCTCCCTTGATAATATCCTTATTGAAATGCCAACTATCTTTCATTGTCTATTATAATGCAATATTGCCAACAATCTCCTCCTTTGGCATTGATGGAAAAACCAATTGATTTGACCTTAAAAGATTCGGATTGCTGTGATTCTGAAATGCTGAAATGCTCTACCCCATACATTAGACTTCTCCTATTTTCTTCAGTCTGCTTTCCAATTTGTATTCCCTTGATATTAGTCTTCTCCCCCTTTGACAACAATGCCAAAAAATAAAGAACTAAAACATAATTTCTTTTTGTATGAAGTGATTTCCTGCTGTTGTGTATCAATTCAATCTTGGTCAGAGCATTTTGTCATCAATTCCTGTTCCCTGTAAGAATTCCTGTACACCTTTAGAAAACATCCTAAAGTGTATAAATCGACATCAACTCCAAAAAGATATTTGATAGAGTCATCGGATTGATGCTTTCACCAAACTCGGTCAGTGAGTAGAAGATAGGGGTAGGACCCCTAACTTACTTCTGAGATATTCAAAAGTGTCCCTTGGTAGTGGCTTGGTAAAGATATCTGCTATTTATTCCTTTGTGCTAACATACTCCAACAACACTTTCTTCTCTTGAGCTTCTTCTCTAAGATAATGATATTTGATAGATATGTGCTTTGTCTTAGAGTGCATAATAGGATTCTTTGAAATATTAATGGCACTAGTATTGTCATAGAATATAGTTACTAGCTTGGTAACTTTCTCATTTACACCTTCCAACAGTTGTTTGATCCATGCAATGTTGGTACAATTCAATGCCACAACAACGTATTCAGCTTCTGCTGTTGACTGTGAAACACATCCTTGTTTCTTGCTAAGCCAACTCACTAGTCTTTCTCCTAAAAAGAAAACTCCTCCACTTGTGCTTTTTTTGTCATCAATGTTGCTTGCCCAATCAGCATCAGTATAAACTTTTAAATCAAAATCATTTCCTTTCTGATATACTAAGCCACAATCCTCGGTGCCTTTCAAGTATCTAAAAATTCTTTTGATTGTTGTCATGTGTGTTTCCTTAGGATCTGTAGAGAATCTTGCAACTATACCTACTGCATGTGCTATGTCTGGTCTGCTGTGAACAACATATTGTAGCTTTCCAATCATAGATTGGTGTAGCGTCCTAAAATTGCGACACTTGCAATTTCAAATACATTTGGGTCTTCACGATGGCGATGCAACACGGAACCTGAATGGAGACCCCGAAACTTGTTCATGACATCAAAAACTGCATTTTTCAGCACCCTGGCCTGATCCTCCTTGCACCCTACTATCCCTGGAGGTGGGACCATGGTGCCTAGTGCCCTGGTCCTTTAGGACCATGGCGCCCAGCACCCTGGTCTCCCAGGACCATGGCGCCCAGCGCCCTGGTCCCTGGCCCTATTTTGGGCCCGATCTCTTATGGGGCTTCAGGTCTTTAAGTTTGCAAATTGGAAAATAAGGTTGCTATGTCGGCCCAAGGTCGGAAAAATCAGTCTTTCAACCCTAATTGGAAAGTATATAGACTACATTTCCCCTCTCAGAAAGGGTAGATGAAAAAAGGAAGGACATATGTGTACAAGACGCAGAAACGATATTCAAACATTCAAGCATTCAAGCATTCAAGCATTCCTTCAAGCAATTGATCATTCTAAGTCTCCATTCAAGGCTAAGTGTTGCATTCAAGACAAGGATTCAACCATTGAAGAGGAGATCACACACAACATACAACAACATTTACACCTTCGCATGTAGGAATACAAACATTCTTACAACAAGGTATCAGTACTTGTTTACATTACAATCATTTACATTTACAGCATTCTCATTTCTTGGTTAATTCCAAAACCGGGGTTTGACCTAAAGGCAAACCCCTAATTCCTAACCCCCCAATCGTCCTCTCTTTTCTGTGTGTAGGTTGCAGGTATGCGACTGTAATTGAAGATCTGGAATCCTTGTGCAGAGACGAACAGATCCCCCTTCGTTTCGCGGATTTTTCGAGGACCGTGTGCACGCCGGGCGCCATTGTCCTATCAACTTTCGCTCAAATTTGTAGGACAGCATCGTCTCGACATTTTACTGCTAATTCCAGGTCCGCAGCTTCATCCTATATTCCTATCTCTGTTTATAAGTGAATCTTTCTCACTTTACATGCATTCCTAGCTTAATCCTTCTATCTACATTCTTTACAAAAGAGGGTAGCCCCACTGTCTTAACCCTTGAAACTCATTTAGAATCCAATATTGCATTGTGTGGGATTGGATCTTGTGGGTTTCAACCCCTCTTTTGAATGTAAAGTCTCCCCTAAGTGAAAATCGTCAACCCTAGTGACCTCCTTTCTCTCTCCTTGGAGTGGTGGGGGGAACACTTAGGGTTCGATCGTGATTTTCCGCTTTACATTTTGGTGAACCCGACGTGAACATCCTTTCTAATTATTCATGGTTAGATCTGAAAATTGGATGCCTTGATTACATTTCCATGTTTGATCTTTTGCAAATTTTAGAGGTTAATTACATGAAAACCCTAAATTTTCTTTTTAGTAATTGAGCTTGTGAAATGTTTAATTATTAATGCTTGTTTCAGATCCACCCTTCTATTATAAATTGTCAATTCATATTTGTGCTTTCATTCTGAAAATTAAGTGGTTAAGTGTCAAAACCCTAATTTTTAAAACCCTCTTTGTTCAACCTTTGACTGATAATTTCACTGATCAAAACATCTCCAAATCGGCTGTAACTTTGGATTCCACAACAAAATCATAATATCTTTCATCCCTAAAAATTTGGAAAAAAGTTGCGAGGACCGTGTGCACCCCGATCGCCATTGTCCCCGACATTTTTTTTGAAATTTCGGGAGCTAGATCTTACTGTATTTTTCTGCTAAAATCCAGAATCTTGGCTGATTTAATCAATTCTAACACTTTCAAAATTAAAGTCAAAGTTGGTCTAGTGATTGCTTGGATTAAGGCTTCTAATCATTCAAAAATTGTTGAAATTGAAATTTTGTGTCAAAATTGTGTTCTTACTATCCTAAATCTGAAAAGTGTGTTGGAATTCATTCGAAATTTCAGTGCTTTATTCAAAATTTTTGCAACTTGTGACTTTTGAAATTAAGTGTTTAATTACACCAACTTTGATTTCCGCTTTCAAAATTGAATTTTGCGTGAAATTGAGTCAACTTTTAAATTTCAAAACTTGCATTGCTTTTGGTATTCCCTGTAAAATCATAAAATTCAAAATTTCAGTTTCCCTCTCTTTTTCAAAATTCAAATTTTGCATTTTTCAACAATCTTGGTAGGGTTCAATTTTGAGATTGCAACTTTAATTTGGCCTATCTACAGATCATAAAATCACTCAATTTTTTCAGATTAGCTTTAAAATCATCATAACTTTCATCTCTGAAAATTTCGAAAAAAGTTGCGAGGACCGTGTGCACTCCGTTCGCCACAGTCCTTGACATTTTTTCCGAAATTTCGGGAGATTGTCGTGATTGCATTTAACAGCCTAAATCTAGGAGATTGGCTGATTTTATTGAAATTTGCTTCCTCTAAATTCAAAATCTTCTCTCCCTCTCTAGTGCATGAGCCCTACTTACACTATTCCCGTTAGACGAAGCCTTAGAATTAAGTCTTTCCAAGGTTTAATTACTGAGGAGATGGAACCTAATTTGAATAGCCTTTTTAACGAGGACACGGGTAATTCCTCTAATCCTCCTAATAATGAAGAAGCTCTCCATGAGGTTTTTGTAAAACAACTTTCGAAATTGGATAACCAATTTGATGATTTTCAGCAATGGATGTCTCAAGAGTATCCCGATAGTCAAGCTCTTTCCTTAATTGAGGGTCTAAAACGTATGGTTCAAAGTGATAAGAATGGAATTGATATTTTGCGTGGTATTCCACACATTGTGGATTTGAATGTGATGTCTATGAAGAGTTGTGCCGAAACTTTAGGTTATACACAACCTCCCACTCAAGTCAATCATTCTATTCCGTTGACAACTTCTATTGCTAGCATACCTACCTTTACATCAAACATAATGACTACTTCTATACAAGACATTCCGCCTATGATCAACAGTCATGGGGGCAATCCTTCCTCTTCAATCAACCCTCTTCCTTCATTCAATCCGACTTCTTCATTCATTCCTTCAATAAGTGTCCCTATTACATCTCCACAAATGAACATGACGCAAGGGGGCAATTCATTCAACCATTCCATTCCTCCTTGCTGTGCTCCTCTTTTCCAACCATCTCCTATGACTAACTATCATAGTGTCCCACCACCTTACTCTCAATCAATACCTTCTTTCAATAACATAATACCTCCATCACAATCTAACACGTCTAATATGAACTCTTCGACTGAAGCGACCATTAACAATCTTGCACAAACTGTCTCTTCTTTACAGCAACAAATTGCCTCTATGAATCAATCTAAGTTTAGTGTGCCCACATTTGATGTTGCGAGCCCACTTTCTCTTGACATTGTTCGAGCTATCCCTCCTAAGCATGTTGAAATCCCGCATTTGGAGCTTTATAATGGTAAAGGTGATCCTCTAACACATGTTAAGACTTTTCAAACAATATGTACCGATTTTGCTTATGACCAAAGGTTGCTTGCAAAACTGTTTACTAGGACATTAAGAGATAAGGCCCTACAATGGTATTGCTCATTGCCTTCTTATTCTATTACTTCTTTCGAACAACTTGCAAATGCTTTCATTCAACAATTTCAAGACAACATAAGTCCTAAAGTTACTTTGATTGATTTAATGCATTGTAAACAAGGTGTTAAAGAAAAAGTGACTGATTTCATTGGTAGATATAAGCATTTGTATGCTCAAATTTCTTTTCCAGTGCCTGACAATGATATTCAAAGAATCTTTATTTCTAATTTACAAAAGGATATTAGAGAAAAACTTCTATTTTCTGAGTTTACTTCTTTCCAACAGTTGTGTGCAACTCTTCACAATTATCAACTGACTGTGAGTCAAATGGAACAAGCAAATCCTATGGCTCCGAGTGATAAGGGTGATAGTAGTCAACAACCATTTGGAAAGTTTAAACTGAACAGAGAGTCCGTTAAGTTCAATGAAAACATCATCAACAACAATGTGAATGCAGCATCAGGTGTGCCTCCTATTTCTAAGTTTTTCAAGAAAGAAAGAAAGTTTACTCCTTTGAATGAATCATTGCATAGTATTATGAATAAGTTATTGGAACAAAATGTGCTTATTCTCCCTCCTGTAAAGCAAATAGATCCTGCAAAGATTAATTCACCCTATTTTGATAACAAATCTTTTTGTCAATTTCATCGTCAACCTGGGCATGATACTGAAAAATGTTTTGCTTTAAAGGGTAAAATTCAAGATTTGATTGATAATAATACTATCTCTGTTTCAGGAGTGAATGATAAAGGCAACACATCTGTAGCTCCTCCTAACCAAAATCTTAAGATTTTTACTGATCCATTACCTTCTCATACCTCTAATGTGATTGAGACTAATGATTCCTCTTTCTCATCTGATGGTCTTGTGTCTATGACTCTGAATGTGATTAACTTTGTAGAGCAGCAAGAAAAACCTAAAGAACCTTCCATCACATTTGATTCTAGTGAAACTATCAGGGCACCTGATGGTCCTTTATATATAGTTGCAAAAGTCAAGAATACACCTTGCCGTGGAGTGCTTATTGATTCTTCTTGCATGGTTAATGTTATTACTGAAGAATTTCTCTTTACTTTACAATTGAATCAAGTGATCTATGACAAAATAGATGTGATTGTGAAATTATTTGATGCATTTTCTTCTCCTGCAATTGGTTCTATTACATTACCTATTGAAGTTCATAACAAATCCCTTGATGTGAACTTTGCTATTATTCCTTCATCCAAACAATTTCGTGTGAAGCTAGGCTATCCTTGGCTATCTTCCATGAAAGCTATTGCTTCTCCTATTCACAAGTGTTTGAAATTTCCCCATAATGGTGAAGTTGTTACTGTCAATCATAGTCTCTTTAAACCAGCTGAAAGAACTTCTAGCGTTCCTATTGATTATTTTTGGCCTAAACAATTCCAATCTCTTCCTCCGCGAAGTGATCATCTTTTCAAATCTTATCAAAAGTGGAAAACAGATATGATCCTATCTCTAAGTGAACCTCGAACACCCAAACTTGATATTCCTATCGTTCTTGAGAAGGAAGTTCTTCCTTTGAAAGATAAAACTAATGTCTTTCCTCAAGAACATTCCCAACCCATTCCTATGGATGTGACTATGTCTATGTCTAATAAACTTTCTAAAAGTAGACCTATACCTCCTCGTCATGATGGACTTGGTCTCCTTCCTAAACCAAATAGTCCTCCTTTATATGGAGCAGTTCCTCCTCCTTCCTGTTATAAAGAGAAGAGACCTTCCTCTTCTCCTATTATCCAGCCTAAGAGACCACAACCTAAACACCCAAGTGATAAGGATGAGAACATTCCTCCTCCTCAATCTTCTCCACTTCCTACTAAGACTAGACAAAATCATTCTGCGCGTGAACACCGACGAAAGCGTCATCTTAGAGCTCAGGCAACTGCTTCTCAAACTTTGCAATCCCCAAAAACACCTTCAACAAGCATTATTCCATTTTCTCCAAAATCTCCTAAACATAAGATGCATGATGGTCTTGATCCTGTGCGAGTTAAAGATCCTATTTTTATAAATCTTGATGATGATATAGATGAAAATTTTTTTCATGATGAAAATGTTATTCCTCTTGCTTCTGATAATGAATATGAATTTGTTGATATTGATAACCATTTATCTAACGAATTTTCTAAAGCACTTATCCTAGCTCCTAGACAAGAACAATGTGGCTTGGAACATGAACATAGCCCTTGTTTGGATCTTGTGATAGCTCCATCTGCTGTGTTGAATGTTCCTCCTCTAGCGTGTTTCCTGCCTTCCCGAAATATTGATCAGCAAGATCGGGGGGTAGATGACATGCTAGGCTAGTTTCATTAGCATAGCAGATTCCCTCCTCCTCTCTTTTGTTACTTCTTCTATGTGTTATTCTCATTCTTCTATTTTTTGTCCTTAATGTTGTCTACTTGAGGACGATGCAAAGCATTGAGATCTCTTTTGGTCTCTCTCATGTTGACTCAAAAGACACATGTGTTCCCTTCTTCTAGGTGACCTTCCTTGATTGGGGAATGAAGAACAATTATGCATACATACATATGATATACATGAATTATCATACAGCATACTGACCCCAAGGAAAGTGAAGTCACCTCGTGCTTTGTGTTTTGTGTCTATTATCCTTGGGTTTATCTCACACTTGGGGGCTAAATCTTTGTGATAACGTGCTCCTTTCCCTTCTCATTTCTTATGTGTATCACTACCTTAAAGCAATCACCCCCGTTGAGGCGTGTGCGATTGCTTTAACATAGGGGGGCATACACCCCATCTATCCCTTCAGGAATACTTGAAAATTTCTTGGTGAACTTAGCTTTTCCTTGAAAATTTTTGGTATTTTTCTTGCATGACTCATAGTGAGGGAACCTTACTATTGACAGTCATGGTTCTCCCTCGTGATCTTCCCTTTTACTTTGTCAATCGAAGTCGTAAGATCCTTAGTCCACTGGGGGCTTGGTGTGTCTTGCCTCCTTGACGTGGTGAAAGTCTTTCAATGTTGTTTCCTTGTACTTTATCGGAAGTATGGGCGTACGCTTATACTCCTGCTAAAGTGGGGGCTAAATGTAGCATCCTAAAATTGCGACACTTGCAATTTCGACTACATTTGGGTCTTCACAATGGCGATGCAACACAGAACCTGAATGGAGACCTCGAAACTTGTTCATGACATCAAAAACTGCATTTTTCAGCACCCTGGCCTGATCCTCCTTGCACCCTGCTGTCCCTGGAGGTGGGACCATGGCGCCTAGCGCCCTAGTCCTTTAGGACCATGGCGCCCAGCACCCTGGTCCCCCAGGACCATGGCGCCCAACACCCTTGTCCCTGGCCCTATTTTGGGCCCGGTCTCTTATGGGGCTTCGGGTCTTTAAGTTTGCAAATTGGAAAATAAGGTTGCTATGTCGGCCCAAGGTCGGAAAAATTAGTCTTTCAACCCTAATTGGCAAGTATATAAACTACATTTCCCCTCTCAGAAAGGGTAGATGAAAAAAGGAAGGACATATGTGTACAAGACGCGGAAACGATATTCAAACATTCAAGCATTCAAGCATTCAAGCATTCAAGCATTCCTTCAAGCAATTGATCATTCTAAGTCTCCATTCAAGGCTAAGTGTTGCATTCAAGACAAGGATTCAACCATTGAAGAGGAGATCACACACAACATACAACAACATTTACACCTTCGCATGTAGGAATACAAACATTCTTACAACAAGGTATCAGTACTTGTTTACATTACAATCATTTACATTTACAGCATTCTCATTTCTTGGTTAATTCCAAAACCGAGGTTTGACCTAAAGGCAAACCCCTAATCCCTAACCCCCCAATCGTCTTCTCTTTTCTGTGTGTAGGTTGTAGGTATGCAGCTGTAATTGAAGATCTGGAATCCTTGTGCAGAGACTAACAGATCCCCCTTCGTTTCGCGGATTTTTTGGAGGACCGTGTGCACGCCGGGCGCCATCGTCCCATCAACTTTCGCTCAAATTTGTAGGACAGAATCGTCTCGACATTTTACTGCTAATTCCAGGTCCGCAGCTTCATCCTATATTCCTATCTCTGTTTATAAGTGAATCTTTCTCACTTTACATGCATTCCTAGCTTAATCCTTCTATCTACATTCTTTACAAAAGAGGGTAGCCTTGTTGTCTTAACCCTTGAAACTCATTTAGAATCCAATCTTGCATTGTGTGGGATTGGATCTTGTGGGTTTCAACCCCTCTTTTGAATGTAAAGTCTCCCCTAAGTGAAAACCATCAACCCTAGTGACCTCCTTTCTCTCTCCTTGGAGTGGTGGGGGGAACACTTAGGGTTCGATCGCGATTTTCCACTTTACAATTGGTAAAGTGTCTCATCAACAGATGCAGATTCATCATTCTTTGACAATTTATAGTTGGTAGTCATAGGAGTACTTATTGGTTTTGAATCCTCCATTCCAAATTTCTTCAAGATTTCCTTTATGTACTTGGATTGAGTAATGAAAATCTCATTTTTCATTTGCAGTATCTGTAAACCTATAAAATACTTTATCTCACCGATTAATGACATCTCAAATTATTTGCTCATTTCATTTCCAAAGTTCTTGCATAAAGAGTCATTTCCACAAAATATAATATCATCAACAAATATGGCCGAGATCAGTATTCCATTTTCATGATTCTTCATGTACATGTTGTTGTTCTCACTTGTCCTTATAAAACCAATCTTAATCAAATAAGAGTGCAATCTTTCATACCATGCTCTAGGTGTTTGTTTCAAACCATATAAAGCTTTGTTCAATTTACATACCTGATCTTTATTATTGTCTTCAACAAATCCTTCAGGTTGTTCAATAAAAACTTCTAATATTCCATTCAGAAATGTAGATTTGACATCCATTTGATATACCTTGAAATTTTTGAAAGCAGCATAGGCCAATAATATTCTTACTCCTTCAAGTCTAGCAACAAGTGCAAAAGTTTCACCATAATCAATTCCTTCTTCTTGAGCATAACCTTTGCAAACTAGTCTTGCCTTGTTTCGAATGACCTCACCTTTTTCATTTAGCTTATTTCTAAAAATCCACTTTGTACCGATTACATTTTTGTCCTTTGGTCTTGGGATTAGTGTCCATGTGTCATTCTTCTTGATTTGATCAATCTCTTCTGTCATAGCATTTATCCAATCTTCACTGTTAAATGCCTCTTTCACTATTCTCGGTTCAGATTCAGATATCAAACATGTGTTCTGTCTCAGTTTGTTCCTTGTCATCACTAGATCATCCTTATCTCCTATAATCTGACTTGCTGCATGATGTCTTTTGACATACTTGGCTAAAACAGGCTCGGTAGGCTCTATATGATCTTCTTCATCACTTGGTAACTGGATATTCTCTTCATTTTCTTCAACAGTCTTCTCAGTAAGACTTCTCGGTTGAACATAGACAAATTCATCATAGTCTTCTGGTTCCTTAGAATTTCCTTCATCAGTTCTTTCTGCAAATTCATCAATTTTCACATTTGCACTTTCTACTATTTTGTTAGATGATTTGATCAGACATTTAAATGCTTTGCTTCTAGAAGAATAACCTAGAAATGTTCCTTCTTCACTTTTCTGATCAAACTTGCCATTTCTATCATCTTTATGAACATAGCATCTACTTCCAAAGATTTTAAAATAACTTACATTAGGTTTCTTATCATACCAGATTTCATATGGTGTCTTCAAAGTACCTTTCTTCAATTGAACTTGGTTCAAGGTGTAAATTGCTGTGCTTATTGCTTCTCTCCAAAATGTTTGTGGCACCTTCTTTTCAATCATCAGTGTTCTAGCACAATCCACAAAAGATCTATTTCTTCTCTCAGCTATTCCATTCTGCTGTGGAGTTCTCAGTGCAGAGACTTGTCTTTTAATACCATGATCATTGCAAAATAAATTGAACTCATTAGATGTGAACTCTCCTCCTCTATCTGATCTAAGACATTTCAGTTGTCTTCCTGTTTCATTTTCAACTCTTGCCTTGTACCATTTAAACATTTGAAAAGTTGGGTTAGTGTAGGATCAAGGGGGGCCAAAAAGTGCCGATGTGAAAAAAATAGCCTTCTTCACTTGCCTAAAAACGCAAAAATCCGTGTTGACTTTTTGCTTGGCCTAGGTGTCAGTACACCTTGGCTTGGTAATTACCTATGCAAATCGGATATCGGATTTTATTTGATATCCGATTTTTATTTGTAATTTTAATTTAAAAAATATATTATATGTTACGTATTATATAATACAATATTATATATAATATAATATAATATAATATTGTACTATTATATAATATAACATAATATAATATAATACGTATTATATAATATAATAATATATTATATAATATATTATTATATTAAATAATATATTATTATATTATATATGTTATTTAAAAATAATTTAAGTGTTGAAATCGGATATCCGATTTTTTGAGACTTTTATATTTCGACAGTGACAGTCCTGTGAGTCATTTTTAACTCACGGGTCTCGCGAATTTGTAAAAATCCAATATCCGCTCCATCCGATATCCAGTTTTTTGACAAAAAATTGCTAAAAAATAGATTTAGAGGTAAGAATTTTGTCATTTTGAATCATTTTCATTCATTTTTTGTATTTTTTGTGAATGTTTATTTGATTTTTCATTGAAAATATTTTTTTTTTTCATGAAAACTAGGTTTTTTAAAAATCAAATACCTGATTGTTTAAATTTGTTAACTAAATTTAATTGTTTACATTCAATTAGGTTAAAAATGGGGGATAACAATGAAAACACTGACCAACCACAACTGCAACAACCAAACCCTCATTTGCCAAACCCCCCCTCAATTCAAGATTTGATTGCACAAAATTTGAATGAATTGAGGGGGATTGCAGAAGTATATCGTAGGATCCCTCATCTAAACCCATTGTTTGATCCTCTGACATCGATCGTAAAAATATGGAAACCATGACTGAGGAGCACGATGCCGCCCTTTTGTGGCAAGATTCTATGAAGGAAAAATATGCAGATGGCTTGTCGTATAAGGATATCAAGGATCTTGAGATATCCAAAGCCGAAATCGCCTAATTGTTTGTCAATCCCCATACTGGTCAGCCCATAGATCCCAAAAAAATAAAACTCTCTATCAAATGGTGCACAAATGATGGGACTGTGAAAAACTTTTGGGATTGTTGGTGGATGGTTTTCGACAAACCACCCAACAACAATCTTGATATCCCCTTCTATTTCATAAAAAAATTGTTGCTGAGTTTGTTTTACACAAACATGTGAACTACTTTGACATCCAACCTTTCCAGGGTGTAGGTTTAGGTATGCCCCAAAATAGACTTGGGGTAGTCAGAGTAGTCCAGGGCCCATATGTCCCCCCTCCTCCTGTTGATCCACCACCTGCAGCTTAGCATCCTAATATCATTTGTGAGGTGGCTTTACGGACCATATCGGCTATTCACTCTTTGAGTAGCCTTTTGGTTTCTCAGGCCGCGTAAGTAGCTCAGCCTACACTTGATCGTAGCAGTGCATCTAGTGCCGGTGACACGTCATCCTCGGCTCCACACATATGTGTGCCCCATAGTTGTGTCATGTGTGGGCACGTATGCTTGGGTCCAGTTGGACAGCCCGTTGATCCTGCTGTGGACAGTGCAGATTACGAGGTGCATGAGATGCATGATGCACCAGAGGTTATTACACAGACTGGAGGATACCCTGGGGAGTCCTCACATACTAGAGGTGAGGAGGCACCATCATCATACATTGATGATGTATTGGTAAGATTTGTGTTTTCACAGTTCATGTTATATTTTAATTAAATATTTATAAATTAGATAATATTAAGTACTAATTTTTATTTACATGGTCTATTTAATAGTTGATGATCGAGGATGAGTTGAGACAGATTCAGGAGGGCACCTTGTCGGCCATTTCATTTGGCCTCGATAACTTGACTGTACATATATTATTGCACCTAGTCGTTTGTATTTTATTGTACATACGTGCTCATCATTTTTATTTGTATTAATTAGACTATGTAGTAACTTGCATGTATATCTTATTTTACTCTTGTAGGGGACAAGCAGCACAAGTGCGATGTAGTGTGATCTAGGATCTGGTAGTGCAATTGGAGACAAGGGAAAGGTAATTGAATGCAAATATGATTGAATGAATAGTTTAAATAACTTATAGTGATTATACATGTCTAGACATAGATTGATAGTTTCATATACTTATTGTGTATATATATAGAGAACTCTTGGCTTCACATCCTTGATGACTACACCTAGTATACCTGAAGAAGAAGAAAAGATGCCTCTAGTAGATGTGTGTTTATTTTATTATTTGATTAGTAGATATAATTTGTTATTATCAGTGACAACTATATACTAACTTGTATCAATCTCATGTTTCTAAACATATGTAGGTTGTGTATCAAAATATTCAAAACATACCTCCTCTACCAAAGACATACATCAAGAGTCCTTCAAAGCTGAAGAGAAAACGTGGAGATGAGGTAAACATGAATAGTTCAATTAAATAGTTCATTTTTATGTTAACTTTTCGAATGTGAATTATATAATATAACTAATATTAATTGTGGTTTGTTTTTCTTGTGCAGGATCCTTCAAAGCCGAGCAGTGCGGTGAAGAGGATCAATTTTGATGATCCATTAGTAGCTTAGCATGTTATAGATAGTTTTGGGATGCTTACATGTCTAGTTGGCATGTATATTTTGTATATGGACATACATTCACGTATTTAGACATACATTTTGTTTCAGTTGGCATTTGTGCCATATTTGTGTATGGACATACATTTGTAATCATTTGACATTTTTATATATACAGAAGTTGATATTCGATCATATAAATTGTTGCTCATCTGTGTGTGGTGTTATCATGGAAATATTTAATCTTCATTCCAATAATTAACAATGGTTCATAATGGCTATTTAATGAACAATACAATTCATTTCATTTCATCGTAAGTGTTATTTTTATAATGAACAATATAATTCATTTAATGAACAATACAATACAATTTTTTTAATGAACAATACAATTCATTTAATCAGAAATACAATACAATTCATTCAAAGAACAATACAATTCATTTAATGAACAATACCCTACGCATGCTCCTATTTTGCCCCCCCACTCAATCAAACGCTCGAGGTCATACCCTACCGACATCATCCCTTGAGCGCCCTAAGTGCTCAAAATTATCAAAATTTGACTGGCCCTAACTCAAAATCCGTGGCACTTGTAAATGATCCGTTTGAACCTACGGGGCCATGAGATAGGTCCCTACAAAAGCCTATCTCAGTTTTTCAATTTTCCCTACGATTTTATTAGGGCAGCAATTTTTCGGTTGGCTAAAAAATCGTCAGTCTCACTCAATGGAATGTTGTCGCGTGGCCGATTTCTCGTTCTACTCATCGCGATGATGAACCGTCAGCTCTAACATTTCTAGTTAGGAATTATTACCCTATGCATGCTCCTTTATTCCCCCCGCACTCGATCAAACGCTCGGGGTCATACCCCACCAGCATCGTCCCTTGAGCGCCCTAAGTGCTCAAAAAATTCAAACTTTGACGGGTCCTAACCTGGAATCCATGGCACCTGCAAATGATCCATTTGAACCTATGGGGCCATGAGATAGGTCCCTACAAAAGCCTATCTCATTTTTTCAATTTGCCCTACAGTTTTATTAGGGCAGCAATTTTTCAGTTGGCAAAAAAATTGTCAGTCTCACTCAATGGAATGTTGTCGCATGGCCAATTTTTCATTCTGCTCGTCACAATGGTGAACCGTCGGCTCTGACATGTCCATTTAGGCATTATTACCCTACGCATGCTCCTATTTTTCCCCCCCACTCGATCGAACGCTCGGTGTCATACCCTATCAGCATCATCCCTTGAGCATCCTAAGTGCTTAAAATTGTCAAACTTTGATGGGCCCTAACTTGGAATCCGTGGCACCTGTGAATGATCTACTTGAACCTATGGGGCCATGAGATAGGTCCGTACAAAAGCCTATCTTAGTTTTTCAAGTTTCCCTATAGTTTTATTAGGGCAGCAATTTTTTGGCTGGCAAAAAAATCGTCAGTCTGACTCAATGGAATGTTGTCGCGTGGCCGATTTCTCAATCTGCTCATTGCGATGATGAACCGTCGACTCCGACATGTCTAGTTAGGCATTATTACCCTACGCATGCTCCTGTTTTTCCCCCCTACTCGATCGAACGCTTGGGGTCATACCCTACCAGCGTTGTCCCTTGAGTGCCCTAAGTGCTCAAAACTATCAAACTTTGACGGGCCCTAACTCGGAATCCGTGGCACCTACAAATGATCCATTTGAACCTACGGGGCCACGAGAGAGGTCCCTACAAAAGCCTATCTCAGTTTTTCAAGTTGCCTTACAGCTTTATTAGGGAAGCAATTTTTTGGTTGGTGAAAAAATCGTCAGTCTCACTCAATGGAATGTTGTTGCGTGGCCGATTTATCGATCTTCTTGTTGCGATGACGAACCGTCAGCTCCAACATGTCTAGTTAGGAATTAGTACCCTATGCGTGCTCCTATTTTTCCCCCCCACTCGATCGAACGCTTGGGGTCATACCCTACCGACATCGTCCCTTGAGCGCCCTAAGTGCTCAAAATTGTCAAATTTTGATGGGCCCTAACTTAGAATCCATGGCACCTGCGAATGATCCATTTGAACCTATGGGGCCACAAGAGAGGTCCCTACAAAAGCCTATCTCAGTTTTTCAATTTGCCCTACAGTTTTATTAGGGCAGCAATTTTTCGGTTGGCGAAAAAATCATCAATCTCACTCAATGGAATGTTGTCGCATGGTCGATTTCTCGATCTACTCATCACGATGACCAACCGTTGGCTCCGACATGTCCAGTTAGGAATTATTACCCTACGCATGCTCTTGTTTTTCCCACCCACTCGATCAAACGCTTGGGGTCATACCCTACCGGTGTCATCCCTTGAGCGCCCTAAGTGCTCAAAATTGTCAAACTTTGACAGGCCTTAACTCGAAATCCATGGCACCTGTGAAAGATTCATTTGAACCTATGGGGGCACGAGAGGGGTCCCTACAAAAGCCTATCTTGATATTTCAAGTTGCCTTATGGTTTTATTAGGGCATCAATTTTTCGGTTGGCAAAAAAATCGTCAATCTCACTCAATGGAATGTTGTTGCGTGGCCGATTTCTCGATCTACTCATCGCGATGATGAACCATCAGCTCCGACATGTCCAGTTAAGCATTATTACCCTACGCATGCTCCTAATTCCCCCCCCCCCCACTCGATCAAACGCTCGGGGTCATACCCTACCGACGTCGTCCCTTGAGCGCCCTAAGTGCTCAAAATTGTCAAACTTTGACGGGCTATAACTCAGAATCTTTGGCACTTGCGAAAGATTCATTTGAACCTACAGGGCATGAGAGGGGTCCCTACAAAAGGCTATCTTGATATTTCAAGTTTCCCTATGGTTTTATTAGGGCAGCAATTTTTTGGTTGGCAAAAAAATCGTCAGTCTCACATAATGGAATGTTGTCGCATGGTTGATTTCTCGTTCAGCTCGTCGTGATGATGAACCATCAGCTCCAACATGTCCAGTTAGGCATTATTACCCTATGCATGCTCCTGTTTTCCCCCCCACTTGATCAAATGCTTAGGGTCATACCCTACGCATGTGACATCCATGACAGAAAAGCTTCATATGAGAGAAAAGATTCATTTTATCTCAATACAGTTGTACCTATTTCATTATTAGAAAAAATAAATATACAAAGATTTGTTATTAGTATCCTCTATATTATGGATTTGAATTGATGTTCTCAATTAGTTATTATCTGTTCAGCTTTTCTTCATAAGGCACAACCATGTGGTGGTTATCATATCAGGACAACCATCCATGACTTTCAAAGTAATTGATATTTATTCCTACACCTCACACTCACAAGATTAATAATGAAATGACATTTATGATTCATCAAATGCTGACAAAGTCTAATCAAATTTCAACTTCAAGATGTATACAACATATCATATTCAACTTCAAGATGCATACAACTTACCATATTCAAGCTCATGCCAACCACCACTTGGATATTGTTATATGTCAATTAAAGTACAATATATGTTATAAAACCATATAGTCTTACAAAAAAGCCATCATAGACCATCTATGTCGATTAAAGTACAATTCATTTGTAACAGGGGCACACTCACAATCTGAAGTTGCAAAGCCCTGTGGGATGCATCAAATTAGAAATTTACTAATCTGACTCATACTACTGTCAAAAGCATCAAAGATGCTACTGCTAGAGAACACCATGCTCCATTGTGGAGAAAATATTAGGTGCATCTGATGTCAACGTCTGAAAATGAAACAATGTTATTCAATTGCCAAAATCTAATTGACTTTATTTTATAAACCATTAATGAATAAAAATAGACAAGGTTACCTGAGTGAAAGTTTGATGACCACCTTGACTAGTAGGTGTTGATGTTGAAGGCCCAACACTAACAAATGTCAAATATCAAATGTTTGATTCAATAGATCATCTGTCATGACAATTTGATCCACTGCAAATGTGTCTTGGCCACATGCATTTGAATCATCTTCATGATAATAAACACAACAAGACCCACAATTTAATCTCATTAATGCACAAAGGAATATGTACCATCACCAAGAGAGGGTCTTGTCAACGACGAATGATCTAGCATGAACCTGTATTTTTAAGAATTGTTAGTCTACACATAAAATGCATGGATGAACATAAAGGATTTATGACAATAACTTCAACTGAAATGCATGATAATAAATGAAAAGGTGGGATTATATACCATAAAAATACGTCCCTTCGAATTATATCAACAGAACCCACTATGTTAATGCAAAAATCGTAATGTGATACTGTTGTATATCATTAAAAAAGACCTTCATGAGCATAAAGGTTATGCGATAATTATATCATAAAAAAATATCAAATAGTGTTGTCTAATAGCAAAAATTGTAAAGCTCATCAAATGCATGATAATAAGTCGTGTTGCAAAAATACGTCCCTTCCAATTATATCGAGTGTACTCGCTATGTGCATGCAAAAACTGTGTTGCCAAAAAAAAACATTCATCAATAGACCTACATTTTGAACACATCCTTAATATACACGTAACAAATTTGAACATTAAGGTTTAATGATCATTGTTTGAAATGAAATGCATGATAAAAAAATAAGGCACCATTAAAGACCTACTACTCAAGTGTACTTGAAAGGTCATCTCTTTGTTTAAGAGTATCCAGTATTGCTTCATGATCAGCAGTAGTAACTGTCCATAGCTCTTTGGTCTTTGGTTTTGCTTGATGCTTCAACAACTTGATATTTGTAGCTATAATAAGGTGTGAATACATTATAATGGTTTTGTGTCTCTCATAGTCTTCAAATGCAGGTATGCCATTCTTTCTAATCATGTATGTTCATAACCAAGTTCCCACAACAACAACTGAACCTGCAGGATATGTGAACCCAACATCATCTGTCACTGGTTGTGTTAGCTTTTGTTTTCCCTGTACACATCGTGCCAACAAATATTCTGATCTCTCTTCATTCCCTTGCAGTGCAACAACTGCAAAAACATGTCCTAGCTGTACAAGATCTGATAGATGATCATACTCAAGTGAACTTTCCATGTCATCATTTGACAAGGATATTGTTTGAGATAAAGGAGTTAGATAGTGGGGAACCCACATATCAACCCACTCACTTGACTAGCACTGATCCCAATCACACCGAACACAACTCTGACAAAAACAAGCCAATGCTCGTATCCAAATGGTCCATGTACTTGCATCTGAGCTGAGAAATGAATGCATCTTTGAAGAATCTTTAATTGTTTGACAATCCAATCTATCTCCCACTGTTCCCTCCTCAACCAACCAAAAGAATCTGCTCACTGCTAAATCAAGAGTACCTCCATGTGACAATGTTGAACTACACCAATCAACAATAGAATGTGCATCAGAGAAATTTGCACCTGAAATCCTCAATTGCTCCTTAACTAGAGCTCTCTTCAAACATGCACCTTCTCCATCATGCTCTCCCTTCCCATGCCCCACCTCAAAAAAATACCAAATATGAGGTATATGCCTCTCCACATGCATTCTACTCAACCAATAAAACAGACGGGCATTCTTGAATTGACTCGTACAGTTATTTGACCATATTATATGTCAGTAAATTGCAATATCTTTCTCATGCAAGAACTCAAAAAAATTCTCGAAAGAATGTTGCACATACTCGGAGGAGTGTGATCTATCATCAATCATATAAAAATGATACTCCCTAATTATCTTCCTATCCTCTTCTGTACTATCAAGAGCATGTCTATATGTAATATGAACAAAAATAGAAATCTGGACTGAATTGTAGTACTGCGATTGTACCTCATTCTATGGTTGCAATGTATAGTTCTCTGCAAAATCAGCCACCGATACAATAGTGCCAATCGGGAAAGAGGTCTTACACATCCTAAATTGTTGATCCAACCACTGAGACCTATGGGTGTGCCTTGCATACTTGTAGAAAATATTTTCCTTAAAATCCAAAATAAAATCAGCAATACTCACTTCTCTTGAGACTAATTCGCATCTAGAACCTTCACGTCCACTCTTCAAAGTATATTTCACTGTCTCGTATCTTTTTTTCTCAACATAATTATTTCCAAACTTGTGTTCGCTGCCCTCATGAAAACATGAAACAAACTTTGACAACCCACTGCATTCTAAGCACTTCTCATTCAAGCAATCATTTCTATAGAAATAGAAGCCATCATCTCTAGGGCATAAAAATAGATCTTGCAAGTCTCTTGATGATCTCGGAAATAGCATTGCACCACACTCCTGCAACATCTCATTAGTATGCATCGTAGAATGAATATGACATAAAAGTTCATGGTACATTGAAAACTCCACATGGTACTTGCAACAATAGGTATTGCGAATCTTAAGAGGAACACAGTAAAATGGTTTCAAAGATTCAAAGGCCCTTTGTGATATTTGCAAATTTGGATGTAATTCACAAAATTTTTTGTACAACATTGTTTGGCTTGATTCCAAGAAATGTTTGGGATGCGGTGTACGGTCTTAGTTGCAGATTCTTAATTTCAAAACGTCCTTTACATTGCGTGACACTCTAGAATTAGAGTGCCAAAATTGTTGAATCTCTTCCTCCACATTGTCAGTCAACTTTCTATCAACACGTGGAAGCCTCCCACCAAATGCCCATGTATCTTGTTGAAGTGGATCGTCAAGTCTTTGTCTTCGTGCAAGTGCTCTATCCAAAGTTTTATGGTTTATGTTAAAATCAACACAAGTTTATCTCATTTGACGAGCCTTCCTCAATTGATGGCTTACTAAGGAGGTTGTAATCACTCTTTGAGCGGCTCTCTTATCTCTTTCTTTGGTATTATTTCCAATAGAATTGAGAGCGCCAAATAGATTTTTTGCAATAATAGAATTTATCTCCGTCTTCTTGTTCATACGAATCTTCAATTTCTTTAGCAATGGTCTCATCTTTATCATCTTTAGCAATTGAACAAAGAGTTGGCATTGCTCGGTCAATGTCTTATTGCTAAAATTTTGGTTGAAAATTTCTATAGCCCACAACCAAACGGTTCTTGTTGACCTCTTGCCTTCAAGATTCGCAATAATGTTCTCATCAATTTCAAATAACCATTTTGGGGTTCTTGAAGGTCTTGGATTTTGAATTTGTCTTTCATCCATGAGAGAGTCTTCATTTCTAAAGTAATTAGGTGTTACATATGGTTCACTTGGTGAGGCAATTCCACCTTCAATGTTAAAGTTTTCCACATTTTCACCTCCTATGTCAAAATTTTCCACATTTTGAGCATTTTCATTATCACTTTCAACATTTTCAAAATTTTCAATATTTTCACTTTCAAAATTTACATTTTCATTTTCAATAACTGGTGGCACATTTTCAATTTCAATTTCCTCTTCAGTTTAACTAACATTAGCAATATTTAACATACCTTGTCTTCTCCTCCTATGACATTCTCTATCTCTTTCTCTATACACTTCAACTTGGTCATTTGAAAGTTTTCTTTTGCGTTTAGACTTCCGATGACTACTACTCCCCATTTCCCTCCACACATATGCTCCTTTGTGATTGAAAATGTAAGTTTTCACTTTAAGAATCTCCTAAAAGCACAAATTTGTCTCTAGCTCTCTGAAACCCCGTGATCCTCGATAGAAAACATAGGACCTAGACTGTCGGCCATTGGAATCTACAAAATGGCCCACAAACCCTTTTTTTTTTGGTTTTTAGTACTAAAATCAACTATTGGATAAAATCGGATTTTATTCGATATCTGATTTTTGTACAAAAATATGTGGTCCCCAAAAAAAATTCCCATTGCCGCCATTTATGAACTGTTGCTGCCATTTATGAACTAAACTACCAGATGGCAGAAATCCAATATCTGATTAAATCAGATATCGGATTTTATTGGTCATATTTTAGAGAGAGAGGGATAGAGAGAGGGAGAGAGAGAGAGGGAGAGAGAGAGGGGGGGGAGAGAAGGAGAGGGAGAGAGGGAGAAAGAGGGGGAGAGAGGGAGAAAGAGAGAGAGAGAGAGAGAGAGAGAGAGAGAGAGAGAGAGAGACCATATGACCCCTAACGACACCATAGGACCCCTTAAGACACCAAATCATGTCGTTAGGGGTCATATTATGTCATACGACCCTGTAAGACACAATATGACCCCTAACGACATGATTTGGTGTCTTAAGGGGTCCTATGGTGTCGTTAGGGGTCCTATGGTGTCTCTCTCTCTCTCTCTCCCTCTCTCCCTCTCTCCCTCTCTTTCTCTCTCTCTCCCTCTCCTTCTCTCCCCCTGGTGTCGTTAGGGGTCATATGGTGTCCCATGAACCCTTATGACCTCTTAGGACACCATATGACACCTAATGACACCATATTGTTGTGTCCTAAGGGGTCATATTGTGTCTTAAGGGGTCCTATGGTGTAAATATGACCCCTAACAACATGATTTAGTGTCTTAAGGGGTCCTATCGTGTCACAAGACACCATATGACCCCTAACGACACCACAAGACCCCTTAAGACACCAAATCATGTCATTAGGGGTCATATTGTGTCTTATGGGGTCGTAGGACACAATATGACTCCTAACGACATGATTTGGTGTCATTAGGGGTCATATGGTGTCCATAGGGGTCATATGGTTTCTTGGGACACCATAGGACCCCTTAAGACATAATATGACCCCTAATGTCACCATATTGTTGTGTCCTAAGGGGTCATATTATGTCTTAAGGGGTCCTATGGTGTCACAAGACACCATATGACCCCTAACAACACCATAGGACCCCTTAAGACACCAAATCATGTCATTAGGGGTCATATTGTGTCTTATGGGGTTGTAGGACACAATATGACCCCTAACGACATGATTTGGTGTCGCTAGGGGTCATATGGTGTCTTGGGACACCATAGGACGCCTTAAGACACAATATGACCCCTAATGACACAATATGACCCAGAGCAACCCAATATGACCCAAAGCAACCCAATATGGTGTCACTAGGGGTCATATGGTGTCCTAAGAGGTTATAAGTGTTCATGGGACACCATATGACACCATAGGACCCCTTAAGACACCAAATCATGACACTAGGGGTCATATTGTGTCTTACGGGGTAGTAGGACACAATATGACCCCTAATGACATGATTTGGTGTCTTAAGGGGTTCTATGGTGTCGTTAGGGGTCATATGGTGTCCATAGGGGTCATATGGTGTCCCATGAACCTTTATGACCTCTTAGGACACCATATGACCCCTAATGACACCATATTATTGTGTCCTAAGGGGTCATATTGTGTCTTAAGGGGTCCTATGGTGTAAATATGACCCCTAACAACATGATTTGGTGTCTTAAGGGGTCCTATATTGTCACAAGACATCAGATGACCCCTAATGACACCATAGGACCCCTTAAGACACCAAATCATGTCATTAGGGGTCATATTGTGTCTTACGGGGTCGTAGGACACAATATGACCCCTAATGACATGATTTGGTGTCGCTAGGGGTGCTATGGTGTCCATAGGGGTCATATGGTGTCTTCGGACACCATAGGACCTTTTAAGACACAATATGACCCCTAATGACACAATATGACCCAAAGCGACCCAATATGGTGTCACTAGAGGTCATATGGTTTCCTAAGAGGTTATAAGGGTTCATGGGACACCATAGGACCCCTTAAGACACCAAATCGTAACACTAGGGGTCATATTGTGTCTTATGGGGTCGTAGGACACAATATGACCCCTAACGACATGATTTGGTGTCTTAAGGGGTCCTTTGGTGTCGTTAGGGGTCATATGGTGTCCATAGGGGTCATATGATGTCCCATGAACCCTTATGACCTCTTAGGACACCATATGACCCCTAATGACACCATATTGTTGTGTCCTAAGGGGTCATATTGTGTCTGAAGGGGTCCTATGGTCTAAATATGACCCCTAATGACATGATTTGGTGTCTTAAGGGTTCCTATGGTGTCACAAGACACCATATGACCCCTAACGACACCATAGGACCCCTTAAGATACCAGATCATTTCATTAGGTGTCATATTGTGTCTTACAAGGTCGTAGGACACAATATGACCCCTAACGACATGATTTGGTGTTGTTAGGGGTCATATGGTGTCCATAGGGGTCATATCGTGTCTTGGGACACCATAGGACCCCTTAAGACACAATATGACCCCTAATGAAACAATATGACCCAAAGCGACCCAATATGGTGTCAGTAGGGGTTATATGGTGTCCTAAGAGGTCATAAGGGTTCATGGGACACCATATGACACCATAGGACCCCTTAAGACACCAAATCATAACATTAGGCATCATTTTCTGTCTTGGAGGGTTGTAGGACACAATATGACCCCTAACGACATTATTTGGTGTCTTAAGGGGTCCTATGGTGTCGTTAGGGGTCATATGGTGTCCATAGGGGTCATGTGGTGTCTCATGAACCCTTATGAGCTCTTAGGACACCATATGACCCCTAAGGAAACCATATTCTTGTGTCCTAAGGGGTCATATTGTGTCTTAAGGGGTCCTATGGTGTAAATATGACCCCTAATGACATGAGTTGGTGTCTTAAGGGGTCCTATGGTGTCACAAGACACCATACGACCCCTAACAACACCATAGGACCCCTTAAGACACCAAATCATGTCATTAGGGGTCATATTGTGTCTTATGGGGTCGTAGGACACAATATGACCCCTAACAACATGATTTGGTGTCATTAGGGGTCATATGGTGTCTTGGGACACCATAGGACCCCTTAAGAAACAATATGACCCCTAATGACACAATATGACCCAAAGCAACCCAATATGGTGTCACTAGGGTTCATATGGTATCCTAAGAGCTCAGAAGGGTTCATGGGACACCATATGACACCATAGGACCCCTTAAGACACCAAATCATGTCGTTAGGGGTCATATTATGTCTTACAGTGTCGTAGGACACAATATGACCCCTAACGACACAATTTGGTGTCTTAAGGGGTCTTATGGTGTCACAAGACACCATATGACCCCTAACGACACCAATCGACCCCTTAACACACCAAATCATAACATTAGGGGTCATATTGTGTTTACAGGGTCGTAGGGCACAATATGACTCCTAATGACATGATTTGGTGTCTTAAGGGGTCCAATGGTGTCGTTAGGGGTCATATGTTGTCCATAGGGGTCATATGGTGTCCAATGAACCCTTATGACCTCTTAGGATACCATATGACCCCTAATGACACCATATTGGGTTGCTTTGGGTCATATTGTGTCCTAAGGGGTCATATTATGTCCTAAGGGGTTCTATGGTCTCTCTCTCTCTCCTTCCTTCTCTCTCTCTCTCTCCCTCCCCCTCTCTCTCTCTCCCCCTCTCCTTCCTTCTCTCTCTCTGTCTCTCCCTCTCTCCCTCTCCTCCTCCTCTCTCTTTGTCTCTCTGTCTCTCCCTCTCTCCCTGTCTCTCCCTATCTATCTCTCTCCCTCGCCTCCCTCTCCCTCTCTCCCTCTCTCTCTCTCTCCCTCTCCCTCTCTCCCTCTGTCTCTCTATCTCTGTCTCTGTCTCTGTCTCTGTCTCCTCCTCTCTCTCTTTCTTTCTCCCTCTATCCCTCTCCTTATCTCTCTCTCGAAAATATGACCAATAAAATCTGATATCCGATTTTTGCCATGTGGCAGTTTACTTCATAAATGGCAACAAAGGGAAATTCTTTGGGGACCGTAAATTTTTGTACAAAAATCGGATATCGGATAAAATCCGATATCCGATTTTATTCGATATCCGATTTTTGTACTCAAATTTTCAAATTTCAAATTTCGGCTCGGGAATGCTTTGGTATTAGGCTTGGAAGTGACAAGCCTAGAAAGTCAACTGAAAAAACGTGTTTTTTAGTATTCCTTGATTTTCTAGACTTTACACTAGTGGCTGATGACTTTTTTTGTAGCCAAAATTGATAAAACGAAAAGGGTTTTTTAAGGACGTTCCCAACTTTCCAACAATATAAGGCATGTCTTATTTTGACTTTAGTAAATAATTATTATTTATTTTCTAATTGAATTCTGACAATAGTCCTAATTGATATACTGATTGAAAAACACTCATAACTTTCAAATGGTATAACAGTTTTTGAAACTGAAACATGCGTCACATCTTATGCTTTGTCTACTATAGGTAAAAAAAAATTTCATAAGGTTCTGACCAAGTTAAGGTGGTCAGACGTAGGAGTTTCTGAATTTCTGAAAAGCTGTAGTAAAATAATCATAAATAATTATTTAATTCATAAAAAATTAAAACAAAATATGTGTCACATCTGGACATGAGTCTAATACTTACATTATAAATATTATTAAAAAATATTAAGATTTGATTGTCATTAGGGTGGTCAGACATAAGTCTACTTCTTATTTTTTTCCTGAAATTTTAGTACCACTGCATTGAAATTTGGAAATTTCATCAAATAGGATTTTTTTTTCCAAAAAACAACTAGTAGCTTAGAAACTACATTCAGTTTTCTATATATTCTCTTCTTACATATTTTAAAAATAATGTTCACAACTTATTCAAATTTTCATGTCAAGTTGCATAACTCTGATTTTTCTGAAATTTCATTGCCACTTAAGGGCCTGTTTTGGCACACCATGATCCTACACATACCCAGCTTCTGATTTTTCTTTTAAAAACATTACTGACATCATCCTTGAATAGTCATCCACAAATAATATGAAATATATATCACCATAATAACTTTGAACTTTCATAGGACCACAAAGATCAGTGTGCACTAGATCTAAAATTTCCTTAGAAGTGTAAGACTTACTTGTAAAGCTTGATCTTGCCATCTTACCCATCTGACATCCTTGGCATATAGCATTCTTAGGTTTTTCAAGACTCAGTAGACACTCGGTGCTTCTTACTTATTTTTATCAGATTATCAAAATTTACATGACAAAACCTTTTATGACATAACCAGGTATCATCAATCTTTGCATACAAACACTTATTCTGAGTTGAGTCAAGGTGAAATGTGTTACATTTTGTTTGTGTCCCGGTAGCAGCTAACTTTCCATTCTTGTCATGAACTTTGACAATTCCTTTCTGAAATTCTATTCGGTAACCTGTGTTGTTTAGCTGTGCTACACTCAACAAATTGTATTTCAAACCTTCAACCCAATAAACATCATTGCATCTTGCATTATCAAGAAGTGTTATAGATCCTTTACCTTTCACTGGACATGGTGCATCATTACCAAATTTGACATAGCCTCCATCATAATCTTCTAATATAACAAACTTGTGTTTATCTCCTGTCATATGATGTGAGCATCCACTATCTATAATCCAAGAATCATTAGTGTTTATGTGAGATATTAGGGCTTTTTCTTCTTACCTTTCTTCATCTGATCCATCTTTGATAGCCACATAAACTACTTCCTCTGTATCAGTCTCATCTGATTTATCATCATTGGATTCTTCATCAGCTATTAAGCATGTCTTTCTATCTCTTCTTCTGAAGTCTCGGTGTCCTCTGTAATGATTATCTTTCTGTCTGTCATCTCGGTAATCTCTCTTTTTAGTCGAATCTTTGTCAGGGCGTTAGAAGCCATATGTCCTATCTTATCACAATTGAAACATTTCAAAGGTAGTTTTCCTTTATACTTACCTTTGCCTCTCAGTAACCTTTTGGCTAAAAGTGCTTCAAACTCTTCTTGCTTTCTGATTTCCTCATATAGTTTGTGTACTGCCTCCATGTTCTTATGAAATCTTTCACTTGCTCCACTATGATCTCCTTCAGAGTACTTATACTTTCTTTCATTGAAATTATTAGATTCATCAAGATGAAAAGAACTAAATGCAGATTCAACTTTATTTACCGAAGATTCACTGTTATCAAAGTTACTTAACTCAAATGCATGTAGCTTACCAATAGTAGCATCTAAAGAAACTGGCATATTAGGTATAGACCTCAATTCATTGATTGCAGAGACTCGGATTGCATAAGCCAGTAGAAGGGTTCTCAACAACTTACTTGTTATATCCTTTTCTTCAATAGTTCCACCTGTTCTTTTGATTTGATTGACAATCTCCTTTAGTCTTGTACTGTACTGAGTTATGTTCTCACCTTCATTCATCCTCATAGATTCAAGTTGTCCTCTTAGACTATCTACCTTTTCTCTTTGAACATGTTCATCTCCTCTATATACTGATATGAGCTTATCCCACATTGCCTTTGCATCATTGCAGCCTTCTAGATTATTAAACTTTGAATCGGTCAATGCAGATGTTATTTCAATCATTGCTTGAATATGTTCTCGCTTCACCTTTATCTCTTCCATAGTCAATGGATAGGTGCTCAGTGTAACAAAATCATTCTCTAGATAGTATACATCATATTCTCCAACTCCTGATAGATGTAGCTTCATCCTTTTCTGCCATGTAGAGAAACGTGACTTGTTCAGCTTCGGTGCATCCCTCTTATACATCTTTGGATCTTTAACTCAAGTGCTTTTAAACTTTCCTTCCGGAGTCCAAATCTCTTATACCAATTGATAGTTTTGATACTTAATATAAGTACAAATCCAATAGCCAACAAGATGAGAGGGGGGGGTGAATCATACAAACTCAATCTTCCATAAAAACATCAGATTCAATCTTGGTAACATATATTTCAGTTATAAAACCAAAACTGTTAAACATGCAAACTCAAAAGCATATAAACATCATAAACCTCATAACACCAAATTTAACGTGGAAACCCAAATAGGGAAAAACCACTGTGGGCTTTCAGACCCACTAAGAAATATACTCTTCTAGAGTATGCTCGGTTAAAAGCAAATCCTGTTAAAGATTACAAACATATTGCTAGATGTGATCCGGTTAACAGATTTCCCTTAGATCTGTTAGGATCTTCACCTTGTTAGAAGTGACCTTGTTAAAGGATTTCAAACACTCAATCAGAATGTCACCTTGTTAGAGGGTTTTACAAATAAGACTGTTAAGTCCACTCGGTTAAGAGATTTTCTGTCACTTTCACAAAATAACAGTAATAAAATCTATCTCCAACTTCACATCTAAAATGCTAAAGCAGATTCCTATTTGTTCAATACAATCTAGACATAGAACTAATCTTGTCTATCTGCTGAGCTTCTATACTCTGTTATTCTAATAGGTCTTCAAGCTTCTGTGCTCGGTAATCACTATGTAGCATCCCTATGCATACACTTGCCCGCATACATTGTTTATCAATAGTTTCCTATTTATAAACAATTAGGTAACCGCATAATCTCCTTGATCACATTTCCCATGATCAATCATAGCCATCAGATCTTCGATCTTGTCTAGGTTCAATGCATCTTTCGATTTGAAAATGTTTTACCTCGCCTTGGAACTTGTATACATTTCTTGGAACTTGTGCCAGGGTATTGCGGTTCAATCTGAGCTGTAGATCTTCATACCAACTTTCCTTTGCCTTAGATTCATTAACAAACTTCATCCACGACTCACCAATCATTTAATCAGTTCTAGCTCATCAGCTTCCTTCATTAAATAACGCATGTAAACATTTAATGTATTCTGTTATATCTCGGTTACAACTCGATAACAACTCGGTGAATGCTAAACTTCACTTGGTAGACATTCCGCCTTCATTAACCGATAGCGATAACCTTAGGTTTTACCGACTAGGTTCCTTAGGGTTTACCGACTAGGTTCTTTGCTTGATAACATAGTATAGTATTAACCTTTACATTTTACAACATATGTATGATGTTAAAACAATCTAAAACATCATGATCTCATCATTGTCTAACTCGGTAATAGTTTCCCATTGAATACCTTATTCGTCCCCTTATTCATCATATTTTTTCCTATGTCTTTTACCGACATCTTTATAATCTTCAAATCATACTTCTCAAGATATGGCAACATCATACTGAATTAGAAAATCAATTACTTGACATCAATGACAAAATAATAATATCAAGATAGTAAACATCCTTAATCAGTTATATGCATAATCATCAACAACCTTCTCAATATCCTTATTGAAATGCAAACAATCTTTCATTGTCTATTATAATGCAATATTGCCAACACTTGATGGGCATCAATTTATATGTGACTGACAATCCAGAGTAAGTAATTTCAACATTGATATTGTTGGAGTCTAATCTCAACTACCCCATCCACATGTTCTATATGCACAAGTGTTTATAGAATTAATGATAGTATTTGGATTTGTTTTCAACATCTATTCCAACTTGACCACCGTACCATCTATAGTCTTTACACTTTTTATAAGTATCAAAAACATTATTTTAGATGCAAAATTCTGGAAGTTTCCAGCTACCTCCTGCCAATTCTAGAAACATCTAAGACCTCCTTTAAAAGAGGCATTTTGTAATCATTTTGATAAATGAATGGAAACTATGGTTTGATAAATAAAAAATTGTCTTCCTTGTGTGCTGCTTTGTTATTCTCATTGCTCTGTTTTATTTTTACTCCCTTGTTTCTAACAGATATTGCAAAAGCCTTTGCTGAAAGAAAAAAGAACAAGAATAAAAACAGAAAACAAAGATGTACGTATGCTGCATCATACACTATGACGTAGAGCATCCTGCCATATGATACAGTGGGGGAGACATGTGTGTAGTGACTGCAGAGGAGTAACACACAAGGAAAATGATTAGAAACAGTGTCAAGAGGAATGTGTAATGGAAGGAAGAGGAAGGACGATGAGAAGCCTGAATTGGATTTAAGGCATTTAAGAGGTTGTAGATTTGACTTCTTTTCAATTTAAAAACCAATCAGCTATGAGAATGTAAGAGATTGAGTGGGAATATAAGGTGGTGATATTGGAAAGGATTTAAAAACTTCTATCTATGCCATCGACAAATGTTGGAAATGAAATGGAGTGGAGTCAAAACACATCCAAAATAAGAATCGATGACAGAGTAGTGGATAAAAAGGCAAGAGAGGGGTGTAATGGCTGCATTAAAAGGAAGGAGAAATGATGCAGAGCATCCTGCCATATGATACAGTGGGGGAGACGTGTGTAGTGACTGCAGAGGAGTAACACACAAGGAAAATAATTAGAAACAGTGTCAAGAGGCATGTGTAATGGGAGGAAGAGGAAGGACGATGAGAAGCCTGAATTGGATTTAAAGCATTTAAGAGGTTGTAGATTTGACTTCTTTTCAATTTAAAAACCAATCAGCTATGAGAACGTAAGAGATTGAGTGGGAATATAAGGTGGTGATATTGGAAAGGATTTAAAAACTTCTATCTATTCCATCGACAAATGTTGGAAATGAAATGGAGTGGAGTCAAAACACATCCAAAATAAGAATCGATGACAGAGTAGTGGATAAAAAGGCAAGAGAGGGGTGTAATGGCTGCATTAAAAGGAAGGAGAAACTGATAGATAGAGGAAAGATTGTTCCCCAAGAAGGATATACGCATCGACCCATTATATAGAGGGTTCATAGTTTGATCTCGCAGAAGTGAGAGGAGGAATATTTTCAGGGTGACAGGTGTTCAACCCAAGGCCAGGCGTTGTGGGATGACTGTGTGGTGAAGTGAGTATTAGCCTGCGTATTAGAGAGGTGTGGGGTGCATAGCCAGGGGTGATTGAGGAGTTGCGTGGGATCAACGCATGTGAAAGTTTGGTTAATAAACAGAAGGGAGAAAGGTGGACGAATGTGGTGTGGCAATTTGAGAGAATGACATGAGGCCGCTTGGAAATTGGTTTGAGCTTAGAGAAATAGAACATCAGAGAGGATAAACAAAGTTGAAATGCCATTGACAGGCCAAGCTCATGGAAGAGGCGTTGCATCCCTACATCGATCTAAAATTTTATCAAATTCCAAAACCCACAAATTCATTACAAGCATCTCTAATTAATAGAGGATTTTACACTCTAACTAGAATTCTAACTCAAGGAATATTGCATGGAGGAATAAACCACAGAGGAGGAGTAAAAACAAACTTAACAATGACTTTCATAGGATACATTGGAGATTTCAAATACAAAACTAACTGTCTAACATAACAGTTTTTATGGTTGATAGAGACCAAACACAAAGCTAACTATGTAATACATATGCATGCGTGGAGGGAAATTAGAGATGAAGAGAGAACTGACTATTTCTTATTGTTTGTTTTATTATAAAATGTGACTACTTGCAGTTTACGTCTACGGATCTGAAGAAATTAACTTCACCAAACATTTTTCCTTAATTTCTTCTACGATCAATTTCAACAACAATTACACCTAGATTTTGTCTGAAATAATCAAAATTTTATGTAGGTAATAATGCCTTTGTGAAAATATCATCTAACTAATCTTTAGATTTGCAAAATTCGAGATAGATTTCTCCATTGTTGACTAGCCCTTTGATGAATGATATCTTGTATCAATATGCTTGCTCTTTTGGTGAAAAACATGATTATTTGGTGAAAAACACTGGTGTTGGGTCCTTTTATGCATGCAATATATCTTTCAATATTCTCCTCATCCAAATTGCTTGGCATGCTACTGATGTGGCTGCTACATACTTAGCTTCAGCTGATGAAAGTGTCACTATGACTTACTTGTTTGATTCTCTTGATATTTCACCCATACCACAATCAAAGACATATATGGAAGTGTTTTTCCTATCATCAATATTACCTGCAGAATCATTGTCAGTATAACTAATCAAAGAAAACATCATTAGTGGTGGAATATTAAATTCCATATCTCAATATCTTTTTTCCAACTTGCCAATGCGAGTCTTTTGGTGACTTCATAAATCTTAAGATTAAGCTAACACCATACATGATGTTCGTCCTTGTAGATGTGAGATATATGAGACTTCGAGGGAATGTGTAGGATCACAAGGGGCAAAAAAGTGGCAATATTCTAACTAAAGTCTTGATTGATAGGTTGATTGAAAAATATCTATAACTTTGAAATGGTATCACATTTTTTTAATCTAAAACATACGTCACATTTTATGCTTCATATACTATAGGATTAAAAAAATAAAGATTGAATTTCATAAAGTCTTGGCCAAGTTATGGTGGTCAGACATACGAGTTTTTATATTTTTATAAAGTTGTAGTAAAAAAATCATAATTAATTATGTATTTCAAAAAAAAAATACAAAGAAAGGGTCACATCCAAACATTAGTCTTCTAATTATATCTAAAATCTTATTAAAAATATTATGATTTGATTATGGTTAGGGTGGTCAGACAGACATCTCCTTCTTATCTTTTTCCTAAAATTTTAATACTACTGCATTGAAATTTTAATTTTTTGTCAAGTAGATTTTGTTTTAGAAAACAACGAGTAGCTTAGAAACTACATTTAATTTGCTATGAATTTTAGTTTTACATATTTTGAAATAATGTTGGTAATTTATTGACATTTTTATGTCAAGTTGTCCCACTCTATTTTTTTGATTTTCATTTCGACTTAAGGGCCTATTTGGCCCACCATGATCCTACACATACCATCCAACAAGTCTCTTAAACAAATTTGGATCAAGATTTGACCCCTTGTTCTCTCTGCTTAGTTTGGTTCTTGTTGCAACTGGAGCTAGTGCTAGTTTAGAGTTCAACATTTTGAATTTTCTTAATAAATCCTTGGCATACTTAAATTGACAAATCAAAATTCCTTTATCAGATTGAACAAATTTAATGCCTAAGAATTATCTCATCAAACCCAAATCTGTCATTTCAAATTCCTTCATCATTGTTGATTTAAAAGTGTCTAGATAAATTTTTAGTAAAAATCAAATCATCACCATATACTTGCACACATTCAAAATTTGACCTTCTTTGTTGATCTTTATGTATAGAGTGGGCTCATTATTGCTTCTTCCGAAACCATTGATTGTCATGTATAAATCAATCTTTTTGTACCATGCTCTAGGTTATTATTTGAGACCATAGAGTACCTTCTTCAATCTATAGACCTTGTCTTCATGTTTGTGGACTTCATAAGCTAGTGGTTGTTTCACATACACTTCTTCTAGAAAACCATTCAAGAAAGTTGATTTCACATCCATTTGAAAATCCTTCCAATTATTTTGTGCAGCTATTGGTAAAATGATTCAAATTGTATCTAGTCTAGCAACTAGAGCAAATTGTGCAGCTATTGCTTATGTTTATCAATTTCACCTTATGCATTAAATTTGTTTTTATAAACCCATTTGACACAAATGCAATCCTTACCTTCAGATAGATCCACAAGCTCCCATGTCTTATTTCTTTCGATGGAATCAATTTCTTCATCCATGGCTTTGACCTAATGTCCCCCCTTAATTGCTCCTTCAAAACACAGGATCAAAAGAGAATAAAGAAACATGTGAACAAAAATCCAAACTTTCTTTTCCTTTGGCATATATGTCTTTCAAGATTCTCATTTTCTTACTCTTTTAATGTGGCAAGCATAGGAGTTGTCTCATTATCTACTTTTGTAGTGGCATTCTCTACATGTCTTGATGATTGACCTTGCACAAGAATTCTTGGTGGAGTGCTTAGTCTTACTTGATTTGGGCGATCACCTTGTTCTTCTTCACTATTTTGTTTTTGTGCTCCAATTGTGGCTATAATATCAACATTTCCATCCCAAGCTTGATATTCCTTAAATATAACATCCCCACTAATAATCATTTTCTTTGAAACCGAGTTATAGAATTAGTTAGCTTTCAATTGCCCACTATAACCAAGGAAAATGTATTTTTCACTTACAATTTTCTCCTTATTTTGTCTAGTACTAAAACATATGTAGCACATATAAAGATTCTAAGATGAGATAAAAAAAAATTCTTACCACTCCATGCTTCTTGAGGGATTCTATCTTAAACACTCTTCATAGGACTTTTGTTTAAAATATATACTGCACATGATACTGCTTCAGCCCAAAAATCATTAGAAATTTTTTTAGACTTTAGCATACTCCTTGCCATATCTGTTATGGCTCTTTTTTTTTCTCTCTACTACAACATTCTATTGTGATGTGTACCTTATTGTTAATGGTTTCTTGATCCCCCAATCTTTGTAAAAATCCAAAAATTCATTACAACTATATTCACCACCTCTATTGGATTTTAGTTTGATGAAGAGTCCACTTTATTTTTGCACCACTGATTTGAACTCCTTAAATTTATTGAAAGCATCAGAATTCTCCTTGACAAAGTATATCCAAGTTTTCCTGTTGAAATCATCAATAAATGTCAGAAAATAGTTCTCTATTTCCAGTCACGTGGTTACTACAACCACTATCTAAAAACCATACATTCTTAAAGATTTCTTATGCCACATTGCATGTAATAAATAAACTACCTGAATTACTATTAGACACATTTGAATAATATTCCCCAGGTTTCTCAAATTCTACATGTTTCTTTCTACATTCATATGCAAAATGATCATATTTCTTATAATAATAGCATTGAATATTGTATTTATCAAAACTTGATGATTGTTCTTGAGATTGGTTTCTACCACGTCCTCTATTATTGTTGGTTATCAAATTTATCACCTAACTCTATATTTTATCGCTCACAAAGGTGACAAATGTAACCACAGTTGAACCAGTCTCAAAAAACCATTTACTGACCGATTCTCTTCTTATTTTACAAGGTGGCATCTACCTTCATAATATTTTCAATAGATAATAAACCATTCATAGTTGCTTTTAACCAGAAAGAAAACTAAGGAAATTCTTTTAAATGTAAAGCTTTACAAAAGCACACATGCAACATGAATCATATATATATATTTTAAAATTTTCAATCTTTAAATAAATCAAAATTACCACAGAAGCATCATTTACAGATAACACTTTTGTAGTAACATAAAACCAGTTAATCAATCATTTCTAATATAGATCATGCATTAATAAACCATTCAATATGAACAAAATGAGTCCATGCGCCACAACTCAAAGCTCATGGATATATGACACCACCAACATCTTTCTATATAGAAATTAACCAAAATTAGAAATATACTTAATAAACTGAAGTTTTTTCTCTAATGAGAAAATCAAATTTTTCCCAAAAGATCCTCGAATTAGTTTAAGTCCAACTATATAAATCTTAATAGTAAGAGTTTCTTGAGAAAAACCATTATTTAAAACCAAGACTTTAAAAGGCCCAAGAACCAATATCAAGAAAAGCAATGAAAACTATAAAATCACAATTGTCGCTCTAGCTTCAAAATCTTGAATGCCAACTATCTCCACCTCCTGTTGATCACATGCTGCCACTTGATCTTTTATCTTCTGCTTATATTCTCGATACTTGTTGATGATTGTGTTAATGCTTTTATCTCCGGGTGTGACCATAATTTCCAACCTTGTTTTCTACTTAAAAAGTCATTCATATGTACTAGCCAAGTTCTTGTGTATGCCATCGATCTCAGCTTCAAAGGATTTTAAGTAAGCTTGCAAATGGCTCAACCTCTGAAACACCTTGGGAAAAATGGTTTGAGGATCTCTAATTCTTTCTAATAAATCTCTTTGAACTGATCTAGCATGTGGTTAAGGTCACAAACATTTTCCTCAAATCCATCCATTAGATAAAATTCCAAACCATTAAAATTATATTTATTTTTAACCAAGTCATCAATGTAATACCCCAATGATTTATTAATGTCATCTATATAATCATCATAAATTTTTACCTTCCAATACAATGCTTCGAGCTAGGGAGGATCAATTTATTTTGGATGCTCTACTAATTTTTCGATCACCAGTGTAGGAGGGTTCATAGAGAGAAGCTTTGCAACTTCTTTTGTAAGCACGAACATGCTACCATGTTATTTTAGGACTTGTTGTAACTCAACCACCAATTCCTTTCTCTTATTCAACACAATTACATACAATCTCCTAAATTTTGTGACATAAATGATACCACCCTGATATAGTTCATCCATCCATTCGGTGACAGCCTTGGCATATCTGAGATTGCCTTTAATTTTTTGTATAGTATTTGGGGATAATCCCTACACACTTGACCTTGAGGCCTCCCCTGCGAGAGGATTTATAATAGATGAAATGAAATCCTTTTCTCTCTTCATAAGTGCATTCACCAAAAAATCAGCATGATAAACATCTCCTCCCAGGGTAGAAAGTCCCATATCTACATGAATGATCTTATCATCATTTTATGTTATCTCACCTTCATTCATGTCTTCTACGAGGTCGACAATTTCTAATAGTTGCTGACTAGACACAGAATTAGAAATGATTCAAGACATATTCTTTTCCTTTCTGGGCTTGCAGGAGGTCTGAAATAATAAGGGGACTGTATCAACTTCGCTAGCGGTAAGTGTCTTGGTTTTCCTCTTCATCTCCACCTCTATTTTCAGCCATGCTAGAGAAGTCGTCTCGAGTTTTGAATCCCTATTGGTAGTACTCACAAGAGTATTCTGAACAAGGGAGGAAGGGATTTCCAATAAATCAAAAAAATGATTATCATTAATTATTTGCTAGTAGATGCCCTCAGAATTAGCAAGTGGAGTTTCTCACTCACAAACTGATTTGAGCCTGGTTCCAGTTTCTTCAGGATTTTCCCCATCACCGTTGGACTATGTTCCTTGGTAGGACAATTTGGTAGCAATTTTATCTATTGGCATTTGGACAGAAGTGACCGAGATAGCCACCTGTTCCTTATGGGATAATGGATCCTATCCCTGTGAGGGGTTGACATGTTGTCTCCACTTTCCATTCAACCAATTAGATATCCTTCTCAATACAAGAGTTGTGCGAGCCATCAAATCTGAGAGTTCATCTTATAACCAATCAATCCTAGGTGGAGCCTTGTTAGAAAGAATGTACTATTTCGAGTCAAGAATGACCTCATCTTCCACCATGTTATTTGGGATATTAAAAGAAATGCCAAAAGCATGAATTTGTTGTAAAGTGAGCCTCATGAAACTTCTTCTAAACACTTCATCATAGTCAGAAACATCTTCCCAAAAATATTCAATATATGGGTGATGCACATAAATTTTATCTCCATACAAATAGTGTTTCACATAGCCTTTACTGTCAAAAATTTCCCTAGTCGACAAGGAGTGAAAATGAAATTCCTTCAAGGTTTTCTCCACTCCCTTAGCAATAGTATTCATTTTATAAGAAATGTGAGATGCAGATGTATGGGAAGGAATATCCCTTCTTCCCCATATTCAAATATTTGATATTAACTACAACCGTTTGTCGACACACCTCCAAGAATATCATAAAATTAGTAGAAAAACAAGGCAACTTTCATGGAGATTTTTAAAAACCCCCACTCCAAAGGTATGTGAACCTATCGAAATAGGTATAGAAACTCACAAATTACATCATAAAGGCAACAATGTATGAGAAATTCATAGTCCTAGGTTTCTCTCTAATTCCCTAACAAATACCATTAGGAAGACATAATTCATGCAGGAAAATGTTTGCATGTTGACCTGCAAGGTGAGTTGGGGGATTTTTTTCAAAAGAGGCAGACATGCAGAGGGAGGTCATTGCAATTCTAAGCTAGGACAAATGGATTGTTGGCTGGTTAGAAAATATCCAAGGTACAAACACATGTTAAAGGCAAGGGACTGCTGAAAATTCCTCAATTTCTCATTTAGGCGGTGACTAATTACAGAAGCCCAATTGATTGAATTTTACGAATTAAAAATGACTAAGATGAAATGACACATCCAAAATTGAAAGGAATTGGCATGAGAATTTCCTACTACATGGTGCAATAAAGAAATAATCTCTAAAATTTCATCCTTGAAATGTAGTCTTGTAAGTTTGGAGGGAAATTGAGACTTACCTCCTTTTTTAGACTTCAACCAAGACTTGGCAATGCAGATTTTGCACCAGTCTCCATGAGCTCAAAAATACTTTTCACCGCCAAGGACAGACATGTCTTCGGAGGCTTCTTTCTCAGAAGGCATAGAGAATGGGAAATAGTTTCAGAATTGATTCGAGCAATGACCTTTCTATCCTCTATTCGATTTTCTTGTGTCACTGGATTGTATCTTCTAGAACATACAATAATTAAGTTGACATAGGATACGATAGGTGGAAAACTAGCTGATTGAAATAAACCACTCTAAAAGATTTTATCTCGTGATGGAGTCCTTTCTTTCTATTCAAGATCTCGCATGAATTGTCCCAATTTCAGATGCTCTATCTCTGTATCTTTTAGTCTTTCCCAGTGATTTTTGATTCTGGTCTGCATGGGCTAAAGCTAGATAGCTCACTTCATGAAAGCACAAGTTAAAATTGAAGGTTGATTCAAAAAATATTTGCCACCTTGTTGATATACTCATATGATGTGACATGTTTGTAATACTACACTTATTTAGCTTCCTTGAAAATGGTTCGTTCATCTGAATAATCATGTTGACAAGACAAATCAATATTAGTTTATACAACTAACCCCACATAGTGGTTGTGCCCCAAAATTTAATCAAGGCTTCACAATTCGCTTGGTCATGGAAAACACAAACTTCTGAGCCTATGATTGAGGTTTTTAGACTTTTGACAACCTCCACAAGAGCGACTTAAACACAAGGAAAAGATGAAGGCCGGGGGATCAGGAAGTTTAAAAAATCTACAACTCTACAATCAAGGTTTGGAAAGGTGGACACTACATGGCTGACTTCAAAATTACACAAAGGTGCGACCAAACACTTAGGTTATGAGACAAACAAGGGGAACCTTGAAAAATGGGCTTGGAGAAGAATGACTTAGTTGTGATTAAAATTTTAAAGGGTAACATTAGCTCTGAAAGGTGACAAGGACTAATAGGACACAAAGGATCTAGAAAAACTCGACCAAAAGCCTTATTCAATGGGCAACAGAGGCAAAAACAAGATACAAAAAACTAAAAAAATGGGAAAACAAAACTATGTACAAAAGATAGAAGAATGTATTAATAACACATTTTCAAATCTTGCCCATTATAGGCAACAGGTAATGGAGTGACATCCACATAATTCAAAAGAAAAGTGTTGTCACCGAGGACCATCCTAATTACGAAGGGTCCCTCCCATAATGAATCAAAATTTTATGTGCCCCTTTTGGTTCCCTTCTCCTATCCTAGAGGACGACTGAATCTCCAACTGTAAAATTCTATTGTCTAGCTCTTTTATTAAATACCTTCTTCACCATTTACTGGTGTCGAGAAATGTTATCCACCACTACAACTCTTTGTTCTTCCAACTTGTTAAAATATATGATCATTTTTTATACTACAAATTGAAATTGCTTGTCCTCTATATCTTTTTGCAAATTGAGTGCTGAGAGTTCCAATAGTAATGGTAAGGCACATTCCACTCCATAGAATAGCTGAAAAGGTGACAAGCCAATGGCCCTCTTATATGTTACCTTTTCAGCCTATAGACCATCATACAACTTCTTATGCCATCCTCTCTAATTTTCATTTACCAGCTTCTTAATGATGGAGACTAGATTCTTATTACTAGTTTCGGCTTGCCCATTTCCCTCAAGATAGTAATTTGATGAGTGTGCCAGACTTATGCCATTTTTATAATAGAAAATAGTGATCTTTGCAAAAGAAAAATAGCTAGCATTATCAATGACCAATTTCTTAGGCACCCCAAATATTACAAGAATGTTCTCCTTTAGGAAATTGCATACCACTTCAGAAGAAGTTCTCTTTACAGGAATGGCTTCTATCCATTTAGTAAAGTAATATATGGCCCTTAGGATATGTGTGTGTCCAACACTAGAATTAGGATTAATTGGGCCAATAAAGTCCATACCCCATTGCTGTTCAAAGGTTCTTCAATGATGACAGACCTTATTGGTAGAGCAACCAGGTGAGGTCTGCTAGTAAACATCAGACATTTTTCACACTTAGGCACCCATTCATTAGTGTCATTAAATATTCTATTCCAATAAATATTTTGGCGAAGGATCTTGAAGACCGTCATAGAGGTTGTGTTGGCATTGACAAAACTGATCAATCGAGAGAACCGGTTTATAAGCTAATATTTGTCATTGATGTCTAACACTGACTGGTGAAGTGGTATCGATAGAATGGTGTATTTTAGTAAGTAAAGGTGATGACTTACAAACACATAGAAACAACATTGGAAATAGATCACCAAAAGTTCAATCAGCTCAAGGGAAGATAGACTAATCCAACTGATCTATCTTTCAAGAAGATCAGTCATTTTGATGATGATGAAGTCATAGAAAATGACTCAAACAAGAAGACTTGAGGTTATATGCAAACCGGAACCTCATTGGTAAATAGGGGAAGAGACTTGATGCTAGCACCACAAACTGGCAATCAAAGAATGAATCGATAATATATAAATGTAGTGGTATATTGGTACACTGGTATGATAGAAGGAAGATAGGTGATCACCATAAATCTTAGAGTGGTGATCATTTATTCAGTTGTGGTGGCAAAAGGTGAGTTGGTGAGCATGTGTCTACATCAAATCATAAGTTGGTAAGGTCAACTTCAGTTTGATGGTATGATAAAAGAATAAGTAGCTGGTAGATTACTGAGAGGGTGGGGTGAATTAGTAATTTGAAAAAATGTTAATAACTTCCTAAACTCAAACTCAAGCACAAAAAGTAGACTTATCAATAAAATAACTCTGTCAAGATCAATACTCATAAGAATATCAATTGACTATTAAAGTAACTTAATAGTAAACAACTTTAATCTTGTAAACATCCAAATGCTTAGTCATATATCAACATACTCCATCTTTCAATGCTTCTAGTTATCATGCCTTATTCGAATAGTTAATTAGTTAATCAAATCAACGAATAAGATCATAACCACAAAAGCATTTACCACATGACACAAATGCTTATACGTGGAAAACCCAAATAGGTAAAAACCACTATGATATGAGACTCACAAGATAGCTATCTGAACTCTTCTGA